>NC_053392.1:47491240-47791240 GCF_905171765.1 Bufo bufo
AGGGATAACCTCCTTCCTACGGACTATGGACCCAGAACTATGGAGACCCCCTCAGACCTTTTGGGGTTAACTCTGCACTGAGACTCCCACTGATTGTGTTAGTGATGGGATTAAGATAGCTGACTCTAGGAGCAGCCGACTCCTAGATGAGTAGATCACCCTATGATACACTCAGGAGATAATCCCATCACATGTGTCTCCTCTCTCCCTATTCATTCATTATGGAGGGGGTGAAGATGTCTGTTTGCATGTTGTTCATGGTTGATTGAGTTATGTTGTTAGACTTCTTGAACTGTATATACACTGAGTTGGTCTTCAATAAAGAGAGTTCCTGTTTTACCCTCAACATAGAGAGTCATCTCATGTGTGGGGGAACAGCTATATTTACTCTGGGGATTGCTATCGGTATTATACTCCCCTGGGATTACAACATGGTTCTACCCACTGGAAGTTGGATCCTGGTCTTTGGACCAGGGTGGGTGGAAGACAGCGAGACCTCAACCAAGCTGCGGCGGTTCGTGGGGTCGGCAGTGACTACGGTGTCAAGTGGAGTGCATGGAGCCCTCAGGAAGCACTAGGAGCATCCATCAACAGAGGTACCCAGTCGGGGTGCCAGGAGATCCGTTACATTCTCAATAAAAGCAAATATGGCACCATCACATGACCTGTATTGGCCAATAGAAGCTTACAGCTCCTTCACTCATATCCTAACTGCTGACATACACACAGTCACATGACAATTATTAGCCAATAGAAGCCCACAGGTCCTTAAGTCTTGACATACACACAGTTTTACACCAGGTTTCCATAACAACTCAGCCATTTTTCTTCACTGTTAAGGAGGCAGGGGGTCCTGCGAAGGTCATTGTTAAAGGGGTGGGGCGCTGTGAGGTCACTGTTAAGGGGGGGGGGGGGTGTGGGATGCTGTCAAGGTCACTGTTAAGGGGGCAGGGCACTGTGGAGGTCACTGTTAAGGGGGCAGGGCACTGTGGAGGTCACTGTTAAGGGGCAGGGCACTGTGGAGGTCACTGTTAAGGGGCAGGGCACTGTGGAGGTCACTGTTAAGGGGCTGCGCACTGTGGAGGTCACTGTTAAGGAGGCAGGGCACCTTAACAATCGCTAGTAGCCCTATATACCCCGTCAGTGTATCTCACGGGGTATATAGGGCTACTAGCGATTTCCCCGTAATAACAGAGGGAATGGGTTGGCCTCCGGGGCACCTTTGGAACAGATCCAATAGACACACAAACACGTTATAGCGGGGGCTCTATCTAGTATTTTATTTTTACAGAATTAATTTTGTCTATCTATCATCTATCTATTATCTATCTATTATCTATCTATCTATCTATTATCTATTATCTATTATCTATCTATCTATTATCTATTATCTATCTATCTATCTATTATCTATCTATCATCTATCTATCTATTATCTATCTATTATCTATTATCTATCTATCTATTATCTATTATCTATCTATTATCTATCTATTATCTATCTATCTATCTATCTATTATCTATCTATCTATCTATCTATCTATTATCTATCTATTATCTATCTATCTATCTATCTATTATCTGTCTATCTATCTATCTATCTATCATCTATCTATCTATTATCTATCTATCATCTATCTATTATCTATCTATTATCTATTATCTATCTATTATCTATCTATCTATTATCTATCTATCTATCTATCTATTATCTATCTATCTATCTATTATCTATCTATCTATCTATCTATTATCTATCTATCTATCTATCTATCATCTATCTATTATCTATCTATTATCTATCTATTATCTATTATCTATCTATCTATCTATTATCTATCTATTATCTATTATCTATCTATTATCTATCTATCATCTATTATCTATCTATCTATCTATCTATCTATTACTCTAATGATCTCCTTCCAGTTCCCCTCGGTGACACTTTTGGACTCCTGCGGTCACGTGACGTGTCAGGAGAGGCCGGGGCAGGAAGGGTTAAGGCAGGAGGAGGAGGAGGAGGGGGGCGTGCCCCGTCTGCTGCTCGTTACATGGTCTCCTCCTCCTCCTTCTCATCAGTGAGGGGGAGACAGGAGGAAGGGTGGAGAGCGGAGCCGGGAGGGGGGGACGCAGATTCCTGGGACGTTATGGCTTTCAGAAGGAGGAAAAGTTACCCCATCTTCAGCCAGGAGTTTGTCATCCACAACCATGCGGACATCGGCTTCTTCTTCGTCCTCTGCGTCCTCATCGGGCTCATGTTTGAGGTAGGAGGCTGCCCGTGCCTCCCCTGGGGTGCTGCACAGCTCGGGTCAGGCTGCTTAACCCTTCCGTGGCGCGGACTCTGCATTGCTGATGTGTCCAGTGGAGGGCTCACTGGCTCCCCCTGGCGCCTCGCTATATACCTGCATAGAATATGGGAACCAATCGGATCCGGGTGACTGCCTGGCCCTTTAAGAAGCCTGTTAACCCTTCAGGGGCAGCTTGCTGAGGTGTCCCTCTCCCCTGAGTGTATTACTGCAGGCTGTATTAGATGTATTACCTGTATTGCCTCCCTCTTTCTCTTCTGACTCCATGGCGCCACCTTGTGGCGGGGCGTGATCAGAATAGAAACATTGGATAGAATGGGAATGATTTGCTGCAGTGATAGGGTTAACCCCCTTTAGTTGCATGCTGTGCAGGAGGATTTTAACCCCCTCGCTGCTGGGCAGAACATTTCGGACACTCTGTGCCCCTGCTTTTCGCTTTGTGTCCCCAGATTAGACCCTGGCGGCTTGATGTCACACAACCTCTGTGGGACTACACCTCCCAGCATGTCCTGTCAAAGCTGATTGTGTATGGCTGGGGCACTACTGGGGTTGTATTAGTTTTTTTTCCTCGGTCACAGCGCCTGTTTCTGGGATTGTAGCCGCAATACCAGAAATGGCCAATGAACAAGAGCGGCGCTGTAACCTGAGAGAAAAAAGTCCCCCTTTTAATCTCCGACAACCCCTTTAAATTGTGTATGTTCAGCCTAATATTTGCTGTGGTGCAAAAAAAACAAAATCCCTAGCCCGTCCTTGTTTAAGGGATTGGACGCAATGAATTAAACATGTCCGTGGCCTGGTAGTGGCTTAAATTGGATGGAGCTGCAGTACCAGACGTGACCTATGCCCAGAGGTGGCGCTGTTTCCTATAGAAGGCAGCAATGATTTTGACATCTCGAACCGTCCGTGTACGTTGGGTAACTGCCCATGGGGGCGGGGGGCTGGCGGCTGCAGGACTGGCGTATTATGCTGCTGATAACATATCCAGATTCCCGGGCCGAAATGCAAAATATATACCAGGGCTCCTTAACCGATCCGAGACCATCTTGGCGTGTGTGCCCCTTTAACACCCAATATCCAGACTGAGAATCGTGTACGTTTAACCCTTTATAAGCATCCTAACGCCCCATTGACAGCTGTACTGGCTGAGGGTGGGGGGGCTGTACTGGCTGGGGGGGGGGGGGGATAAATCTCGGCCGCGCTCTGTACCGTGAGGATTCCAGTATTAGGAATTGCTGACTATGCGAGCGCAAAACCCGTTGAGACTGTGGTTACTGATACAGTGCCACCCGTGCGGCTATGGCAGCGTCAGGTATTGCGGCTCGGCTCTATTCGCTAGACTGAGATACGGTCCCAGATGCCAGCGCTCGGTGACAGACAGTCCTGTATTGGGTACAGCGGTGAAGTGACCGCCACCAGTCACAGGTTATTATTTTTTTTTTATTATTATTTTTTTTTTTCTTCTAATTTTCAAGATCTCTGCTTGCAGGCAGTAAATGGAAACCTTCTCGCTTACATTCTAGAGCGGCGCCTCCTCCATACCGGCTGTTGTGAAACTACAACTCTCAGCATGCTTCATTCACTTCTATGGGAGCTCTGAGAAAGTGTGAATGCTGGGAGTTGTAGTTTTACGAGGCGGAGGTTGCTGACCCCTGGTCTAGAGGCTGTGCCGTGTATGGCGCTATATAGACACCTTTACTAGTTGTGTCCTTGTGTTAGCTGGGAACGGCCAGGATGGGTTTCCAGCATCTGGTTCTAAAGGAGAATTTCAGACAGCAAGCAGAGATCTTGAACGGAAGTGCACTTTTTGCTGCTCAGCCGTTGGTCTCTGTTCACACTGTATGTTGCACTGTTGCTATGTTTTTGGCCATTTTCTAACTCCACCTCTTCATGGGTCCCACAACCTCACATTAAAGGGGTTCTCCGCTTCGGACATTCCCTACTTGTTAGAAGTGTCCATTGACAATCGGACGATCATAGTTTTTCCTTCCCCTCTGGGATCTCTAGCGGTCGGCTGCAAACGATGCGTTCTGTTAACTGCAGCGCCACCGCAGGAGGAATGAAGCATTACACGGTGTCCACAGCGTCAGTGTCACGCAGGACGGGACTGCTCCTCCAGAGACGGAGAGTCCAGAACAGAGGACCCCTCCCGAATTCCCCAATAAGGTATATGATTCTGGATATCCCCTTTAAAGGGGTTGCTTCATCATGGACAACGGGGGGCATATCGCTAGGCTATGCCCCGTTGTCTTATCGGTGCACCTATATCGAGAACGGAGCCCCGCAAGGTGGCGGCGGGAGGACTCCGGTCTGGCCACCACCAAGCCGGCTCCCCATAGAAGTGAATGGGAGCGCACCGCGCATGCGCGGCCCCCGCTCCCATTCATTTCTACGAGGCCGACGGCAATAGGCTCGGCTATTTTCGCTGGCCCCATAGAAAATGAATGGAGGGCTGCATGCGCAGTGCGCCCTCCTTTACTTTCCGTTCTCGGGGACCTGCACCTATAAGACAACATCCTAGCGATATGCCCCCATTGTCCATGATGAGACAACCCCCTTTAAGGCCTCATGCGTGTATTTGGGAACCTTATCACGTGGGTCCTAAATTCAGTGCTAAGGCGTTTCAGTGAGGACATGATCTGGGTGCTCACCGCGGTGAGACGTGGGCTTTGGGTGACACTTCCCCAGGCCTCGACCTCTGTCATCAGGAAGGGTCGATTCAACTGGACGTCTCTGATCTTCAAAACCGGTCTCCCTCCAGGCGTATACTTATCCCCTGATGAGTCCCTGGGAGGGACGAAACGTGTCATGTTGGGACATGAGTGAGGGACTAGGCCCCTATAAGGGACAGGTTCCAGACGGGGTCGTCCCTATTGGGGCGGGGGCGGCACAGACCCTATCCCAACCAATTGTTCAGGGCATTTCTGTGAGGGTTACGTTTTATAGGTTCTCAGCCGAGGTCCCTTTTCTAAGGATTTATTCTATATATAAAGGTTGGACCCTTTGTCTGGGCACATGGTAGAGGATTTTTGGGCCTCAGTGTAGCGCCATATAGTGTGTTCTGGGCCCAATTGAGGCCTAGTGGTTGCCTGAGTCCTAACTTCTAGTGCTAAGGCCGAATCTGGTTGTCACAGGACGCGCATGGCGCGGACTGAGGGAAAGCAGCTGCTCCTGTGCGGCACCCACAAGTTTCACTATGAAGCTTGCATCAGTATGGCGGCACAGCTGCGTTTCAGATGGGAAGCGCCTGGTTTCAAGGGTCTGTGTGCTGCTCTGCTCCACTGAGGGCTAGACATGGCGTACCACTTAAAGGGAAACTCCATGTCGCATAACATTGTATCCGCTGCCAAAGAGGTGTGGGGGGGGGGGGAGGCACGTGACCGCTGCTCTGCGCCCCTCTCGCCCCAGAAACAGCAGCACACAGACCCTTAAAACCAGGCGCTTCCCATCTGAAACGCAGCTGTGCCGCCATACTGATGCAAGCTTCATAGTGAAACTTGTGGGTGCCGCACAGGAGCAGCTGCTTTCCCTCAGTCCGCGCCATACACGTCCTGTGACAACCAGATTCGGCCTTAGCACTAGAAGTTAGGACTCAGGCAACCACTAGGCCTCAATTGGGCCCAGAACACACTATATGGCGCTACACTGAGGCCCAAGAATCCTATTCACATGAGTAGGGCTGAAGGGTGACATAACCCCAGCTTTAGGCTTCATGCACACGACAGATCCGTTTTTTGCGGTCCGCAAAGCACGGAAGCCGCCCATGTGCCTTCCGCAATTTGCTGAACGGAACGGGCGGCCCATTGTAGAAATGCCTATTCTTGTCCGCAAAACGGACAAGAATAGGACATGATAGATATATATATATATATATATATATATATATATATATATATATATATATATATATATATATATATATATCTATTTTTTTTTTGTGGGGCTACGGAACGGAGCAACGGACGCGGACAGCACGCGGAGTGCTGTCCGCATCTTTTGCGGCCCCGTTGAAGTGAATGGTTCGTGTGCATGAGGCCTTAATAAATTCTCATACGGCCACACGAGACCAGGGCCGTTCATTGCTGTGCTGTAAGTGCATCACAGCAGCACAGAGTTTTTCAGAGGAAAAATAATATCCAACTAGTGAACCTTTTTAGAATGAACTTCTTGTGTCCCAGAAAATGTCGCCACGGCCGCTGCTTTCGGTAATGAATGTACTGGGAGGGGAGATGAGATGGCTGCCCTGTCGCCCCCTCTGTATGTATTGGGGGGTGGCCCGCCCTGTCGCCCCCTCTGTATGTATTGGAGGGGGGGGCTGCCCTGTCGCCCCCCTCTGTATGTTTTGGGGGGGGGCTGCCCTGTCGCCCCCTCTGTATGTATTGGGGGGGGCGGGGGGGCCCGCCCTGTCGCCCCCTCTGTATGTTTTGGGGGGGGGCGCTCCGTCGCCCCCTCTGTATGTATTGGGGGTGGCCCGCCCCGTCGCCCCCTCTGTATGTCCATGACTATGGCTCGGCGGCCTGGACCAGCGTAGTGCACAAGACTTGCAGTGAATGTGTCACTATGAACTCAGCTCCCACAATGTGCTGCACTTGGGTAACATTAAAGCAGCTTTGGATGTGAATAGAGTAGAAGACACCAATAAAGCAGCACTACCTGGTTGGAGGTAATCATTTGCAGGGGGTAATGACCTCCTGGACTTGCGCCCGCCTCCGGCCTGGTAATGGACTGGAGGTCACTGGGGATGGATGCTGGGGAAGTAGTGACCGTTGGCAGTGATGTAACCCGCGCCGCGCGTTACGCTGCGCACGTATTGTAGTCATCGGTATAAATAGATATTCCACACGTGTGATTTTATCTCCAGCCCTCACACACTGCAGTTTCGCAGTTGGCGTGTTGCGACAGACTTCACTGGTATCGCGTCCTGGTTTGGTTTTAGATTCTGCTGAATATATATATTAGAAAAAAGAGACGTGAAGGCCTCATGCTGGACTTGTAGAGCTAATGTAATGATACCTTTCACTTAGCGATCCGTTGCTTCCTTCTGGAGAAAAAGCACTATTGATCTATATGCAAATGAGCAGTTAAGTGCACTGTGGGTGGGGCCAATCCATTGTTCTCCTTTGCTCCGCCTCCTTTCTCTCCCAGACCCTCCCTCTGACAGGGTCAGGTGAGATGACTATGTAAGAGCATGGCCCTGTCAGTCAGCGGCAGGAGCAAAGGTGCACAGCCTGACTTGGCTCCGCCCTCGGTGCACTTAACTGCTCATTTGCATATGGATTAAAAGTCCCTTTTCCCCAGAATGAAGTTAACAGATGGGTAAGTGAAGGCTATCTTTATATTCAGCTGAGCTAGCCCTACAAGGCAGTTATCTCTTCATTGTTCACCCTTCACAGTAGTTATGCCAGCATTGTGCCCCCCTCACAGTAGATATGCCCTCTCTATGCCCCCATAACTTTTGCCATGACCCTTCACGGTAGTGATGCCCTCTCTGTGCCCCCCCCTTCACGGTAGTGATGCCCTCTCTGTGCCCCCCCTTCACGGTAGTGATGCCCTCTCTGTGCCCCCCTTCACGGTAGTGGTGCCCTCTCTGTGCCCCCCCTTCACGGTAGTGATGCCCCCTCAGTGTTGATAAAATAAAAAAAAACAGTACCTGCTAGGAATGATCGAATCGACTTCTGATGAAACATCCGAAGTCGATTCGCATAATACCTCGTTTGAATACTGTACGGAGCGAGCGCTCCGTACAGTATTAGAATGTATTGGCTCCGATGAGCCTCTTGCGAGACTTCGCATAATAACTTCATAAATTAATTTCTATTGTAAAAAAACATTTCCCGAACTCGGGTTCGGTTCCAAGGGACCACTGTGATAGAGCAGTGGTGGTGGACCTATGGCATGGGTGCTAGAGGTGGCACTCCGAGCCCTCTCTGTTTTGCACGGAAGCCCCGTTCGCTTCTATGGGGCCAGCGTTGTGTGAAAAACGCAGAATATAGAACATGCTGTGTTTTTCACGGAACGCATAAGTGATGCGTGAAAGAAATGAAATGAATGGGTCCGGATTCAGTGCGGGTGCTGTGCGTTCACGTCACGCATTGCACTCGTGCGGAAGACTTGCTCGTGTAAAAGGGGCCTTAGACTATTCCTGCCATTCATCGCCGCAGGGCGCGCTATGAGCGGCATCGGCAGTGCACTGACTGTAGGCAGGTTATTATAGCCGTGTTGGCACTTTGCGATAAATACCGGTAGGTGGGTTTTTGGTTGCAGTTTGGGCACTCGGTCTGTAAAAGGTTCCCCATCACTGTGATAGACCGATGTAACAAGTATGTGTGACGTGAGAAGAGAATGATACGTGGTAATAATCTGGAGAGTGCGGCGTGGATTTGTATTCAGACCCTCTGAGTCAGTACTTTGTAGGACCACCCTTCGCTGCAATTACAGCTGCAGGTCTTTTGGGGTAGGTCTCCTCCAGCTTTGCACATCTAGAGGCTGAAATCTTTGGCCATTCTTCTTTGTAAAATAGCTCGCGCTCAGTCAGATTGGATGGGGAGCGTCTGTGAATTTCCATGTCTTGCCACAGATTCTCAATGGGATTTAGGTCTGGACTGTGATTGGGCCATCCTAGCACATGGATAGGCTTTGCTCTAAACCAGGCATGCTCAACCTGCGGCCCTCCAGCTGTTGCAAAACTACAACTCCCAGCATGCCCGAACAGCCTACAGCAGGGCATTGTGGGAGTTGTAGTTTTACAACAGCTGGAGGGCCGCAGGTTGAGCATGCCTGCTCTAAACCATTCCATTATAGCTCTGGTTGGGTGTTTAGGGTTGTTGTCCTGCTGGAAGGTGAACCTCTGCCCCAGTCTGAAGTCTTTTGCAGCCTCTACCAGGTTTTCCTCAAGGCCAGATTTGTGGTGTTCACTGCTGTGGATCTCTGCAGCTCCTCCAGAGTGACCATGGGCTGCTTCTCTGATTAGTGCTCTCCTTGCCAGGGCTGTCAGTTTAGGTGCATGGCCATGTCTTGGTAGGTTTGCTGTTGTGCCATACTCCTTCCATTTTTGGCTGATGGATTGAACAGTGTTCTGTGAGATGTTCAGAGCTTGGGATATTTATTTTTATTTTTTATAACCTAACCCTGTTTTAAACTTCTCCACAACTTTATCCCTGACCTGTCTGGCGTGTACCTCGGTTTTCATGATACTGTTTGATCACTAATGTTCTCGAACAAACCTCTGAGGCCTTCACAGAACAGCTGTAGTTAGGCTTCATGCCCATGGCCGTGTTGCATGAGGCCTTATACTGAGAATAAATTACACACAGGTGGACTCCTATTTACTAATGAGGTGACTTCTGAAGGCAATTGGTCACACTGGATTTTATTTAGGGGGTATCCGAGTACAGGGGGCTGAATACAAATGCATGCCCCAGTTTTAATTATGAAATTTTTTGAAAACCATGTATCATTTTCTTCTCGCGTCACACATACTGTACTCGCTACTTTGTATTTATCGATCACATAGAATGCCAATAAAATACACTGAAGTTTTTCGTTGTAACTAGTCTTGTGTTTTAAGTTCGGGTTATCGAAGTATCCGGTTATGGATTCTAAATTCCATCATGGTCCGTGGTAGCGGAATCCATAACTGGATTCTTCGATAACCCGACGCCGAACTTAAAACACTAGTTGTAACGTGGAAAAGTTCAAGGGGTATGAGAAATAGTTTTAGGCACTATGGGGGTCATTTATTAAACGGAAAGACAGCTATATTACGGTAGGTTTATTTCTAGTGCAGATTGCGGTCCTGTGACTTTTCCTCGTTCACGTCAGGTCTAAAAAAAAAAAAGTAGACGTGGCGAGGACTGGGAGGCCCGTCTCATTTACCATTTTCTACGCCTGTTTTAGGTGTAGAAAATGGTTTAAATGTAAGACTACAAGAAAGCCGTCTTACATTTAGACTGGCGCTGGATACGCCAATGTTATGTAGAGGCCGGTCTTAATAAATGTGCCCCTGTGTGTGTATTATTTTTATATATATATATATATATATATATATATATTTATAAAAAAAAAAATTATGTGTAGCTTTAGGGCTGATTTGGATAGTAAATTCTATTCTATTCCGTATGTTGATGCACATATATATATATCTATACTTTTCTCATCCTGCTGGAGAAGAAGGAATCAAGCTGTCCTCTCAGTTTCCTCCTCTCCCTGCAGGAAGTTAAAGCCGGCTCTGTGTGCGCCTCTCGCCTCTGCCAAAATATGACTGGAATGTGTCTCTCTCTCTGAGAGGAGGGCGAGAATTTTTTATTTTTTTTTCTGCCTGCAGTTCAGGGGTTTTGGGCCTGAGTGAATGCAGTGTCTGGAACAACCCGGCTTTTGTACACCTGGCTCATGGGGGGAACCTGCTTCACTATTCATGGTGGTAAATGGTGGGATTCTTCATAAACCCCCAGCCGCTCGCCCGCCCCTCCTGGATGCCACGTTTTCAAAACTGAATGGATAAAAGTCAAAGATGAGGAGGAGGGGGGGGGGGGGGGGGGGGGAGAGGAGAGGAGTGCAGAAAAGAAAAATGTCTTTATTCAATACCGTCCGGCCTTCTGCTCTCTACGAATCTAGAAGTGAAAAACTTACGGTATATCCTCCCCAGGACATAACCGAAACATGAACTGAAAAGCGCACGTCACTGGTGATCGTTCTCAATGGGTCCGCAAAAAAGAGGAAGTGACTCCCTGTGCGTTCCGTTTCCATATGTCCTTATTTCCGTTCCACAAAAAAAAATTAGAACATGTCCTATTATTGTCTGCATTACGGACAAGCATAGTACCGTTGTATTAGAGGCCGGCTGTTCTGTTCTGCAAAATACATACGCTTGTGTGCATGAGCCCATAGAGGGATTGCCTTTCCCCAGAATACAGGATGAGTGCCTTAGGGTCCATTCACACATCCGTGTGTGTTTTGCGGATCCGCAAAACACGGACAGCGGCAATGTGCGTTCTGCATTTTGCGGACCGCACATTACCGGCACTAAGAGAATATGCCTATTCTTGTCCGCTATTGCGGACAAGAATAGGACATGTTCTATTTTTTTTTTTTTTCAGGATCGGAATTGCGGACCCGAAAGTGCGGGTCCGCATTTCCGGATCGGGGCCGCACGTCGTGCGGCCCCATAGAAATGTATGGGTCCGTAATTCCGTTCCGCAAAATGCGGAATGGAATTGCGGATGTGTGAATGGAGCCTTATTGGTGGGGGTCTTCATCGCTATGACAGCTAAGTACAGCGTTCGCCTATCTCCAGCAGCCTATTGAAATGAATGGAGTGGTACTGCACATGCTCGACCACCTTTCCATTCATACAGGAAGCATCGGTGGTGGTTTCAGTGGTCAGGGTTTTGTTTTATTTATTTATTTATTTTTATTTTTTTAGTTATACATATTAGTCCAGAAAAAATAAATAAAAAATATATATATATATATATATATATATATATATATATATATATATATATTTTTATACCACCCCATTTTAGAATCCCCCCCCCCCCCCCGCTGCCTCCCACTACATTGTATGCAACCGTAAATGATGCCATTAAAAAGTGCAACTTGTCCTCAAAAAAACAAGCCCTCAAACAGCTATGGAAATAGAAAAATAAAAAAGTTATGGCTCTAAGAAGTCGGGGAGTAAAAAAATAAATAAATAAAACCGGAAAATGGCTCGGTCTGCACAGCCCTACAATATTGATGACCTATCCTCAGGATAGATCATCGATGCCAGACCAGCGAGGGCTCTTTGGAGCAGTTACAGCGCGTCCTCTCCTTTGCAGCGGCGGTGCAGTGTAATTATTCACTTAAATGGGACAAACAATTTTTATTACACGCGACACGGTGCGCAGTTGATTTTGGAATAGATAGTAACGTGAGCATCGCAGGGCCACTTTTTTTTTTTTACTTGAGACCCTCCCCCCCCTTCCCTGAGCAAATTGACTCGAATAGCAACATTTTTGCTGCATTGACTAAATGGGTGCTATGATTTGCCCATCCCTGCTGTAGACACTGGAAGGGTTAAATCCAGTTTCTTAGACTGGCCGGGCAGCAGTGCCTAGACAATGTGTTCTGAACCCTCCAAGTAAAATGATCTTGTGGGAAGATTCACCCAGGACTACTGCACCCAGGGTTGTCTCCGACATTGTGTGTTACTAGGCAACTTTATAAAGCATACATTCAAAAAAATACAGTAAATGTACAACTCTGCCATGTGTCGGACGAGACAGGATCCAACCAGTACGTTCCGTTGACTGGGGTGGGAAGGGGGTTCTTATTCGTTTTCATAAAAGGGGTATAAGAATTTACAAGAACTTAATTTGGATGTGACTAAAAATAGTGAAAATGTGTAACACTCCTTATAAAGAGCTACAGAAGGCAGAAAGTATGACATCAGTACTGCTCCTATGTACAAGAATATAACTACTATAATACTGCTCCTATGTACCAGAATATAACTACTATAATACTGCTCCTATGTACAAGAATATAACTACTATAATACTGCTCATATATACAAGAATATAACTACTATAATACTGCTCCTATGTACAAGAATATAACTACTATAATACTGCTCCTATGTACAAGAATATAACTACTATAATACTGCTCCTATGTACAAGAATATAACTACTATAATACTGCCTCCTATGTACAGGAATATAACTACTATAATACTGCTCCTATGTACAAGAATATAACTACTATAATACTGCTCCTATGTACAAGAATATAACTACTATAATACTGCTCCTATGTACAAGAATATAACTACTATAATACTGCTCCTATGTACAAGGATATAACTGCTATAATACTGCCTCCTATGTACAAGAATATAACTACTATAATACTGCCTCCTATGTACAAGAATATAACTAGTATAATACTGCCTCCTATGTACAAGAATATAACTACTATAATACTGCCTCCTATGTACAAGAATATAACTACTATAATACTGCCTCCTATGTACAGGAATATAACTACTATAATACTGCTCCTATGTACAAGAATATAACTACTATAATACTTCTCCTTTGTACAAGAATATAACTACTATAATACTGCTCCTATGTACAAGAATATAACTGCTATAATACTGCCTCCTATGTACAAGAATATAACTACTATAATACTGCCTCCTATGTACAAGAATATAACTACTATAATACCGCCTCCTATGTACACAATAATATATGGGTAGGTCATCAATGTTGTAGGACCTGAGAACCCCCAGGCATCAGAGGATTGCAGCATCAAGAAAGACTGCCACTCGGTTGCTGCTTCTGAAATTGCCCTCATCATCTACATGTGAACTGCCTTTGCTGCATCCCATGATTCTATTTGCTTTGGCAGCAGCTGCCTGGCACGGGTTTCTAAAATTTTGGTTATGTACCAATATTCCAGAGCTTCGCTCTACCATTTAATGCACCATTTTTCCTAGAATTTACAGGGCCCTTAATAAATATAATATTAATAGGGTCCATTACTGGTCCATGGTACCCTTCCCGCTCCTCCCACCCCCTTCCGAGGGTGCGCAATTAATAGTCACCGACAGAGGATTAGAGAAGAAAGACCTGTAACTGTAGTGAAAAGGGGCCACCTTCATTAGGCAGTCCTTTTTAGATATTGGAAATATAGGTCTGTCTATCACAGTACGATAAAAATTGGTTGGTTTGGAAATCCCTATAATCTGACAAAAATATCCATATGGCCACAAACCTCAAGCCCTGGGAAGTGGAGGCCGGCTCCTAGAAGGTGGTAATGAACAGGAGCCACCTCCATGATGTCTAATGGGGCACATGGGCAGTATGGTATGGTGCCGCTACATGGAGTAAATCCTATGTCGCCATCATGGTGTCTCAATTGGCCCAACAAAAATATTTCACCTCGAAAATTTTGGAAAATAAATAGTTGAAGAACTCTCTGTGCAAATACCTTGAGGCTCCAGTCAGAAATGTGACCTAATAAAGGTGATAATTACCCGTCTAATCTCTGGCGCACCCTCGCTTTTGGCTTTTAGAAATTAATTAAATGCAATGAACGCTGGATTTAACTCTTCACTGACGGGCTAGTCATCAGATGGTTGGGACCAAACTGTGGCCTTTTGTGTGTTTTTACCTATGATTATTATTTTAGGTGCCTTCTTTTTTTTTTTGTTAAAGGGAACCTGTCGCCGGGTTTTTGTGTAAAGAGCTGAGGACATGGGTTGCTAGATGGCCGCTAGCACATCTGCAATACCCAGTCCCCATAGCTCTGTGTGCTTTTATTGTGTCAAAAAAACGATTTGATACATATGCAAATTAACCTGAGATGACTCCTCTCGGGGACAGGACTCATCTCAGGTTAATTTGCATATGTATCAAATCGTTTTTTTGACAAGTTTAATAAAAAATAAATTCAGCTGTTTCTGAGTTATAAGGGTTAAAAATCAGTCTGTTGGTTTTCTTTGAATTCTCTCATCTGACGGTTTGTGTGTAGCTTTTATCTTTGATCTTCCGACCTCAAACACTTATCCCATATTCTTATTAGTTTGATAACAATTGAGCTATACGGTAAGTAGTGTTCATGAGGTCAGTAGATGAGATGCATATGAGCGGTCAGATGACGTGATTCAGAGTAAAGAGACTGATATTTATTTATTTTTTAACCCTTGTATTTCAGAAATGGTTGAACATTTTTTTGTAAAAAAAACAATTGAAAAAATATGATTTTTAGCCCAAAATAATTACAGTGAAATCATAAAATTGCTCAAAAGGTGTACATAGCCCTTCCATTATTTTATTTTGTTTTCCAAGAATAAATCGGCTTGATTTCAGTTGTGATCACATATCTGTCTTCATTACAGGTCACTGCTAAAACTGCCTTCATCTTCATCTTACCTCAGTATAACAGCAGCCTCCAGTCTCTCGGTAAGTTTCCCTATCCCTCCGCAGGTTGGCGGTGTAATGGGAGGGCAATGGATGTAGGTGTTCTTCTACCGATCCTTTGGAGGCATTTCAAAGGCCGTGTTGCACTTTACCCCTACCTACTTGCTGGGTACTTTATTTAGCGAGCCATACCCTATGAAAGGGGGCGCTATAGGATGAGTACAAGTATGTCCTGCCATGGTGGCAGTGTGACCCTACCTATGGAACTACTGCATCATCCCGTTAGACACAGCACAAGAGGCCCATCCAGCGAACCAACACCCTGCTCTGTCTTGACAAGGGGCAAGAGCCCTGAAACAGAGGTCTACTCTTTATTTTGGCAGAGGCTAAGGGTGAGAAACACTGGGAGAGTCACTTAGAGAGAAGGATCTGGTTGTAATCATATACTAAATAGCAGCTCAATGTCAGTCAGCAGCATCTAAGACCAGCAGGGTATTGTGTTTTAAGAGATATGGACTCGCTTTTCAAAGCTTTGACGCGGCCTCTAGATTATGAAGCTCAATTCTGGATACCACGTTCTAGAAAGGGTGTCTTGGGTTTGGAAAGGGTACAAAGGGGTCATTAGGAAAAGTCTAGTGAAAAACTGTCCCATATGCTGTCCTCTCGAAAGACCAGAAGGTGCTACTGAGGTGACACGACAACAGTTGCTTGTGCCAAGACGGGGCCTGTATAATTTGGCCCATACCTTGTGGCGGGTTATTAGTTTCTTCTAAATCAGTACTAGAAAATGTACACATAAGCTCCACCCTCAAATATTGGTCACACCGCCGTAACATAGGCAGAGTACCAAAAGTGCTGAAATGCCCCTTACATGGTGGCATCCATCTGATAGCTCTCCCCACTTTCATGGCAGGAGATTCATCACCAGTTTGGTGGTCAGAGGTCTTCACTTTCTGGGGAGTCCTGGAAATTCCTGGAAGGTAGTTAAGCATGGAGTTCACACATCTGATGTCGCCCTCTAGTCAAACACGTTCCTATATGTGTCTTCTATAGTCTTTCAGTCTCGTCAGTCCTCGCCCCCTCCCGTTATGGTGGACTTTATGTAAATTCTGATTCATCCACCTGTTCCCTCGTACAATATATGGGGAATAAAGCGGGTAACTCCCGCCACATTGATGTCTCTCTCTACGTTCCAGATGGCGAGATCTTCTACTATCACTATGGTGCGAAGGATCTGGTCACCATATTGTTCTACGTTATCATTGCAATCATTCTGCACGCCATCGTCCAGGAATACATCCTAGATGTAAGTAGATGATCCATACCTCCAAACCAGTAACGTGGGAGATTAGAAATTGGGGGTTATATGTAAATTATAATTATTATTAGCGAAACTTCCTCCTAATACATATAGAAAAATGAATACAACCTTTTGTAGATTCTGATTATTTCTGTTTGTTCATGTCCTTGTTTTGAGATATCTCCAGGAAGTTGTGATACTTCAGGTTACCTAGCAACCAACGCTTCCTGTCTGGGTGACCACCCTTTGAATGCACGTAGCTACATATACTGAAGTGGTCACAGGAAGTTGTCTGCTCTACAATAGACTGCATGTCTTGAGCTACACAGAATTTTATTACATCCCTCACGCTAGGTAGGTCACATACCTCCCAGCTTTGAAAGAACGTAAGGACAGACAAGCCCGCCCTTAGCATCACCATTGTATCCAACTTTACCTGGGTCCTAGGGACAGCAAGACAGATCTCAAAATCTGGGACTGTCCTTCTGGACTCAGGATGGTTGGGAGGTATAAGATCAGTACACAAGAAGGTTAGGATGGGGGAACTTGGACTAATGGGGTCATTTAGCAAACTGGTGTAAAGTAGAACTGACTTAGTTGCCCATAGCAACCAATCAGATTCCACCTTTCATTTTCCAAAGGAACCGTTTTGATAAATGACCCCATAAATCTCCATTTGTCCTCAAACGTAACTGGAAGTTAAAATTTATGCTGTAAATTTAAGAAAATAATTTTTATTTTTTTCTAACGGCCCCCCACAGAAAATAAACAGACGCCTTCATCTGTCGAAGGTAAAACAAAGCCGCTTCAATGAATCCGGGCAGCTGGCGGCGTTCCATTTGGCCTCCATGTTTTGGAGTCTGTACGTTGCAGCCACGGTGAGTAGCGCTATAATGATGTCAGGATATTGGGGTCTGTTGTACATTAATGGGGTGATCATGTGAACCCCTAATTCTAATAATAGAGAAGATGGTAATCCAAGCTGGCACCAGGGTACAATCATAGAAGATCGAGAGGCTGCTGTGCCCATATTCTGGTTCCTGAGAAGGGCCCAAATGATCTCTCTGCTCTATGTGAGTGTACTAGTGCTATAAATGATACACCATCGAAGGGGGCGCCTGTTAGACAATTGCTGTTAGGGCCCAGGAGGTTTAAAATGCACTTGTCAACAGGATCAACTCTATTAAACCAGGCATACTACCTGATATTGTTGATCCTGCTGATTAAAACAATACTTGTCTTATGAAAATCGGTTGTGGCGTTCCTGAAAAAAAAATATATTTATCCTTTACACAAATGAAGGCATCGGTACACCAAGGGGCGGGGTCTGTTCACCTGGGGCAGGCCACACCCCTCAGTACCCTGAAGCCTGCATCTGCATAAAAGATAAAAATATTTTTTTCTCAGGAACGCCACAACCGATTTTCACAAGACAGGTATTATTTTAATCAGCAGGATGAACCCTACATGGCCATATGCCTGATTTAATAGAGTTAATCCTGCTGACACGAGCTCTTTAAATTCTGGTTGGCGCTATATGACTCCAGTGTAAAGACAGTTGTGTCCTGTGATTGAGGTTATGGAATTCATCTGAATGCAGTGTTGCTTTATAACCTATGCTCCAGTCACATCCAGAGCTGCATACAGAATGCATCTAGCTGACAAATGGAGCTGAGCCCTTATAATACCCCATGCATTGACCTTAGATAAAATATTTTTTTCTGCCTGAACACTACATCTCCCACAATGTATGGCGGCACAAGATGCCGAGCTCAGGCCCCACCCCTTAGGACCCAGGGTTATAATATATATTATGATTGATAGTTGGAGGGGCCCCGTTACACATTCTGCTTTGGTGCCCAAGAGTTTGGAGTCAGTCAACATGTATTACCGTCTGAGAGCCGACAGGGACATGAGCAGAATTCTGAATGCAGCTCTGAATGTGTTTGGAGTATAAAAACCAAGTATTAGCTCTGCATTATGTGTAGATTTATCCATGAGCGGATCATATTTAACCCCTGATATAACGCATGTCTCTTCCTCTCTAGGAAGGTTATTTATCCAATCCAAAGACCCTATGGGAAAGCTACCCTCATGTGTACTTACCGTAAGTACTTCTGTCAGCCAGTGACCTTAGAGTATGTATAGTATTGGCTTTTCCTTAGAAGTTGTATTATAAGACCTCACGGAGGAGCCACCATTCTGACCATGGGCACCATCTGCATGTACCTCTCTGGGCGGCTGTGCGGTGTTCCTTCAGATTCTCCGGGTTTTATTCCACACTCCAAAAACTTAATGATAACCTACTTGCTAAAAAACTTCAGACATTGGTGGCATATTTCCAGGAAATTGCACTACTGTCAAATAGGTGCGGGTCTCAATTAATTTCTATGGGAGATCCCAAAATAGCTGGGTGCTTGGCTCGCCTATTTCCGGCAGTCCCATAGAGGTGAATGGAGCGGTGGCCGTGCTCGCTCAGCGCGCTCTCCGTTCATTTCTATGGAACTTCTGAAAATAGCTGGGCGCACTCGCCATTTTCCGAACTCCCATAGAAATGAATAGAGGGCACACTGCACGGGCCCGATCAGGAGATAAGTGCGGTTCTCAGAGGTGAAACCCGCAGCTATATGACATTGGTGGCATATGCTAGCGACATGCCACCAGTGTCTGAGATGTGGAAACCCCTTTAAGCCCAACCCCCTGGGCACGTTCATTCCCACCAGTAACAACCACATAAGGGCATGGCTACCCATTTTTAATGCAGATTTGTCGGGATAGGCTCTGAAAATTTAAAGGGGATGCTCACGTGGTCCCCACTGCTGCATTCGGTCTGTGTGGCTCTCGTACAGGCACTTTCTCTCCGGTCGTGGGAGGGAGGGGGGGGGGGTCACGTGACCTCTGCAGCCAATCACAGGCTGAACTGGGGACCTGCTCTCCTTACGTGACGGAGCAGGTCACTGCGGTGGGGACCAGGTAAGTTTTGTCACCGGTGTGGGTCTCGTCTCGAATAACCCCTTTAATTTGTAGTTTATTTCTATTTTATTTTATGTTAAAATTTTATTTTTTTCCTTAAAGGTTTCAAGTGAAGTTTTTCTACCTGTGCCAGCTGGCGTATTGGCTGCACGCACTGCCAGAACTATATTTCCAAAAAGTAAAGAAGGTATGCGGCGCCATTTTTGTCCTTTTTCTAGTTTGTTCTTTGTGCAATAAAAAAGCATATGTTCTTAAAGGAACTGTGTGTTTTGCCTAGTGCAGGGCTTGAGGGGGAGGAGCATGACACGGGGGTTCAGAGAACGGCTTAGGGAATCTGTCATGCTCCTCCCCCTCACCAACATTAGAGGATCCCTGTGTCATGCTACACCCTGTCGCCAAAATCAGAGGATCCTGTGTCATGCTCCGCCCCCTCATCAACATCCAATAGGATCCCTGTCTCATGCTACACCCTTTCACCAAAATCAGAGGATCCTGTGTCATGCTCCGCCCCCTCATCAACATCCAGTAGGATCCCTGTCTCATGCTACACCCTTTCACCAAAATCAGAGGATCCTGTGTCAGGCTCCGCCCCCTCGCACCCTGCTCTAGGTAAAACACAGTGAGCACGATTTATGATAAACCTCTAATCAAAGACTCTATTTGTTGCCCATAGCAACCAATCACAGCGCAGCTTTCATTTTTCTGGAGCACTATAAGAAATGTAAGCTGTTCTATGATTGGTTGTTATGGGCAACGGAGACCATTTTGTTTTTGGATTGACCCCTGCACAATGGCACCAGAAACAAAATTAAGCCCAGCACTAGATCCTTTATCGAGAAAGCATGGCGGTCTGATGTTGTCACTTCCACGCCATGTCCTTTGTTGCTAAGCAACAACTCAAATGTACATGGGTCACTAACTGGCCAAACTACAAGATTCTTAAAAGGGTCGTCCAGGATGAGAAGAACATGGCTGCTTCCTATTATAAAGAGCGCCACTCCTGTCCACAGGTTGTGTCTGGTATTACATCTCAGCCTTATTCACTTCAAGAGAGCTGGGCTGCCATACTGGACACAACCTGGGGTCTGTTTCTGGAAGAAAGCGGCCATGTTTTTTTTAACAAACCCATTAGGTCGAGTTTTTCACATTCTGTCGCTCGATGATGTCATCGGTCATGTGATACTTGGTTGCGACATGTCACACGACTAACGCTGTCGTGATATTCAGCATCTCTTATTTCCTATTGTCTTGAGGCTGCAATGAGCGTGAAAAATTACATGAAATGTTCAAGCTTTCTCCATTATCCATCATGACCCTCGTTGGCGCCAAAGTTGGAGGAGAAAGCATGGAGGAGAAAGTGGTGACATTTGAATAGTGCAAACCTCTCACCACGTGTTTCGGATCCGGATCACATGGCTATTTGCTTCTGTTATGTCCCTGTATGGACTGAAGTGGGAAGATGGCGCTGTTGCCCCCAGCATCCACTTCAGGTCCCATCCTTCGGCTGCTTCTTGTGGGACTTCTCACCATTTTCAGGGAGGTTTGTGATGTCCCCGCTGCCCTACGAACTTGACATAAGGACACGTCTCTTTATATAAGCCATGTGCACGGATCCGCTCGGTAGAGTAATGATGGTCCCCGCCGCTTGTGGTGAGCGCTGGATGCATAATTATACTGCGTGTAACTGGAGCAGGATGTGGACTTCACCGCTCTGTCGGCTCTGCTATACATGCCGCCATTGTGGGTAATACACATGTCACTGAGTGGCTGACAGACAGGCCGTCCTTGGATCACACGTCGCCACTTCAGTATTAAAGCCAAAGATTTTTTTTTATTTTTTAGCTAAAGGTGAAGGTGGTTTTTTTTTTCAGTTTTTTTTTTTTTCTGTCCAAATTATCTGAATTTTCAGACTAACTGGGGAAAGTGTATATTGTAACCATGTCCTCAAAGAAATGCATGACTGGACCACCGGGTAGATCACTGCCCCCATAAGATTTGCTGTCCTAAAACGCTCTGTGCTGCTGTGGACACCTCGTGACACACACTGCCCTGTCCTCTCTTCATCGACACAATGCTCCCATGAAATGTTCCTGCTCCTTCCACTACATAATAAGAAGTATGTGCCCCCCCCCCAATCTCTGTTGTGGGTGACATGCTCCATCCTGCAGGGTGGGGTAGTGGGTAATGTTGTCACAGAAGTACCATTCAATGCATAAATAAAAGAACCATACTGTGCTTACGTAACAGTACCATACGGTGAACTTGTAACAGCCCGGATGGAGTCCAAATAATACTGCTGCACAGAGTATACAGAGTGCGCCATTAAATAAAACGGCTACCCAGAGCATGCATGGTGAAACGTTAAATAACACCGCTATGGTGTATCCTAAAAATAAAACTGCTACCCTAAGCCTACATAGCGCCACATTAAATAAAACCACCATACGGAGCCTACATAGCGCCACATTAAATAAAACCACCATGGCGCCACATTAAATAAAACCACCATACGGAGCCTACATAGCGCCACATTAAATAAAACCACCATGGCGCCACATTAAATAAAACCACCATGGCGCCACATTAAATAAAACCACCATACGGAGCCTACATGGCGCCACATTAAATAAAACCACCATGGCGCCACATTAAATAAAACCACCATGGCGCCACATTAAATAAAACCACCATACGGAGCCTACATAGCGCCACATTAAATAAAACCACCATGGCGCCACATTAAATAAAACCACCATGGCGCCACATTAAATAAAACCACCATGGCGCCACATTAAATAAAACTGCCACACGGAGCCTGCGCAGTGCAACATTAAATAAAGCCACTACGCAGACCCTGCACAGTGCTACTTTAAATAAAACCGCCACACGGAGCCTACATAGTGCACAATGATGTTTTCTTTCTTTTACTAAACAAGTGAGGATTTTTTTTTAGTATGTGGTGACGATGGAGGTTCCAGGTCCAATTCCCTGTAATATAATGCAGACCCGACATTGCCACTTGGAGCGATTGCCTCACTTGAATGGACCGGTCACTGCGTCCCTCAAGGTCATCACACTCCTCTCCCGCTGCTACCATTGTTCTTGTAGTTGGATGGTTTATACAAGCAGGACGGCTGAGATCCATGATTGTGGTCCAGAAATTAGATTGTGAGCTCCAACGGGGGAAGAACCTTTTGGTCCTGGATATCTCGTTTATATGATTGTATAACCTGCCTGCAGTTCTAGCAGTGAAACTTTTTGTATTTCAATTCCTTTCTCAGGAGGAAATCCCTCGGCAGCTTCAGTACATTGTACTTTATGTACTTCATATAGGAGGAGCATATTTACTCAAGTAAGTCGTTCTCCATTCACTACGTCCTTCCTAACCCCTTCCCTGCGCCTTCTCGGAATAATACGTCAAGGGCCTTGGGTGGTGAAGGCACTTTGTGGGCACTGCAACTATGACCACATGCTTACTTTTAGAGAGAAGATCCAGGTGTCATGGATGGGGGGGGGGATAAAGTTGGGGTTCTTGTGGGCAACCAAATGAGCTGATGTAACATGGACAAACGTCATCCGTATTTTCTGTGGACCGCAAAATACATAGTTGTGTAAAAGTACCTTTAGCCTAAAATCTTGGTTGCTGTTTCGTTCTTCCGACCAAAAATCCCAAAACATAGGCATGAAGTTCATTTTGCCTCAAGGTGACTATCTTTTCCCCCGTCTCTCCACAGTTTAACCCGTTTAGGGTTGATATTGCTGTTACTACAGTCAGTGGCGGAGTTCCTCTTCCATATTGCGAGGCTTTTCTACTTCACTGATGAAAACAATCAAAAGCTGTGAGTATTGTGGGTCGAGGAGCCCTGTATGACCCTCCCGGTTGGGTGGAGACGGTCAACTATATTTCAATAAACGAGTCTGAGATGCCGTCTCTTGTCTGTGTTTTCCCCACAGTTTTAACGCCTGGGCAGTGGTGTTTGTGGTCACCCGGCTGTTTACTCTCACCCTTTCGGTCCTGACCATTGGGTTTGGTCTGGCGAGGGCAGAGATCCACACCTTCAACCCAGACAAAGGCAACTTCAATACATTACTGTTCAGGTAAGTTGGGTTGATGAGGTCAGTGTTCTATTACTGTGCTGTGATGTGAAGAATAGGGGTGGGGCTGTGACAACTCTCACTAGTTGTCAAGAGTTTTTTTTATTTTTTTTAAATGAGCATGGTCTTCTAATCGGTTCTCTGGTGTAGTATTCTAAGATCTGGGAAATCTGTCTTCTCCAGGATGATTGTGTTGCTCATGATGTGTGTGTCGCAGACCTGGATGATGTGGCGGTTCATACACTTCCAGCTGCGTCGTTGGCGCGAGTGCTGTAAAGAACAAGCTGCTAAAAAGAGGATTCCCGTAGCTGTGATGGCCAAGCAACAGGTCAAGGTTCTTAAAAGGGATACAGGTAAGAGTTGGAGTCGAAAAGGAAAGAACCACAAGCAGAAGTTGTCCAAATGTGTATGGGCCTCAATGTCCTATCATTGGTGACCATGCAATCTTTGGTGGTCCACATGAGACATCCTATCCCATGATCTTCTTGACGGGTATAAAGCAGGTCCTAGGCCTCAAGGTTTGAGTTGCTCAGGTGAAAGAATCTGCCTACTTTAGGTATATCCCCTAAAAGATCTTATGGAGGGGGATTCCATAAGATTCCTTTTCTGGAGAACTTTTTGGAACCCAAACATTACGCCGATGCTGCTCATTGATTTCCGACCCTGCACTTGTTGAGCTACTCCTTTTGGTGATAACAGATGATTGGGTGGGTCTCGGCTGTAGAACCCCCATTAATCAGCCAGTCAGTGACAAAATGTATAACTTGCAATGGAAATTCTCAGATATTTCTCAAAAACAATGATGGTGAAGTAAATTGTTGAAGTGGTGGTAAGAATTTCTTAGTCATAGCAGCCAAAAATGGCTACCTTAATGGGGTTGTCCATGTTTTTGTTTTTCATTTGCCACCCAGCAAGCTGTACCCATGTTGAAATCTATACTCATCTACTCCCAGCCACCAGGTTTCCTCGTTCCCAGGTTGTCTTCACTGAACTTCTGGTCCTCAGTCTGTCAGCTTTCACACAGACTGAGTCGTGTGCACTGCTGCAGCCAATAACTGGCCTCAACGCACACGTGTCCCCAAGCAGCACATCACTTATGGGTCATTTTGAAGGGGCTTCTGTGTTGAGCAACCATTTTCTAGATAAGTCGAATGTCTGAGATCTAAGGAAGGGCACAAAGATTGAACACCCAATCTTGTAGCCTAGAGACTTCTTACGGCAATGATATTGCTGCCTTAACAGGCCACATCCTTGTCTATTATGAAAAATTTGGTTACCATTTGAATTTTTTTTTGAACACTGTGCATTTTTTTTTCCTTGTTCCCGTAGGTTATCACGAAAACGGATTGATAAAAGCTGAGAATGGATCCACACCCCGACCGAAAAAAATCAAGTCTCCATAATAAAAAGCACGACATCAAAAACCAAGCCAAACCCTCATGTGACAGAGAATCCCGGGCACACAGAGGAACGGGACTAGAACTGTGCCTCAAACACTGTCTTCTTTTGTGCCTTTTTGGGCCAGAACAGAAAAAAGTGCCTTCTAAGAATCCTCATTAGAAACTTTTTGTTATGGTATTTAACAAAAAAAATTGCCACGTGCCGAACTTGCCTTCCACCCGTACCTGGTACACGGCCTCGGAAAGCTTACATTCCCTCCTTCAGAGTGGATTACAGTATTTCATTATTTTTTTTTATTTTTTTTCTAACCCTTGCACAGTGAACTTTTTGCAATGCCGGCTACACCATCAATCATTTGTTAGGGCTCTACCTCCATTCACGGCCCATTCAGTGCTGTCATTGTATCCTACAACATGTAGGCACCACTGCTTGGATGTTGTTTGTCTCACCTTGTTGGTTCCTTCAATGTCTTTGCCATTCTTCGTCTTCACAGCTAAACCATAGCCAGTCAGCCAAATAATTTTTGTCCTTGAATTGTTTTTTTGGGTTTCGAAAAAGAATCCCAAATCCATGTGTTTTTACTGCCAATAAGTCAACAAATTGGGGTTTTGATCTCCTCTAGGATCGTAAGGTCTTCTTCTGTTGGCAAATGAGTTGGATGTGTTGGCATAAAGGTAAGCTCCTTCAAGTTCAAGCCACGTGTCCTTGACCGTCTGGAAGTTCCTTGTGTGAACTGGAGAGCTACAAGTACCTCATAATGTTTTCAGGAGCTTGGTCGAGTTTTTGCTTTGAGCAACTGGATAAAACTTTCAACACGATAAACCTCACTTGACCTAGTCAACCATATGCACCAAAGGTCACCGAGCAGATATCTCCTCTCTTGTTCCTCTGGGTTAACCAGGCTTGATATTTTGGACATGAAAGTTCCTAGATCTTGTTTCTTTGTGTCTTGAGGTCTAAGTTGAATATGGCTTGTGTGGTGGTTGACGCCCAATGGATTATAGGCATCTAGTCGAAATTATTGAAGGGAAGTCAGTGGGCATTGTCCGGGGTTAGAGAAAAGTGCCCTATTTATTTTCATGGGTCTAAGCTGCAATACCAAACCCAACCATGGATAAGAGTGGCGCTGTTTTTGCAAACTGGTCCTCAATGACTTATTTGAAAATGAATGTTGTAAAATCTATGTGTAATCTTGAGTAACTTTGCAAATACTTTCCTTACAGTGATCTTCATTTACAAATTATACTCCAGTCACCTCCAAAGCTGTTGGACCTCCACCCATTCTGAGAATGAAGTGGCCCCAGCACTTCTTCACCTTCACAGTTTTTTCCCTACACTATGGGGCCCTCAGCCACTTGCTGTTCAGGGTACTGCAGTGTGGGCCCATTCAAGTTAGTGGAGACGTGCTGCGGGGTGGGCGGGAGCATTGTTGTACAGGAAAAAGAGGGTGTTGCTCTACAGTAGCACTGCGGCCCCTTCATTGTCAGGATCATGGGGGTCCTCGAGTTCAGGCCTCACTAGTCCTAGCGGTATGCCGTTACTTTATGACATGGGGATACCTATACTTGCAAACAGTCCTGATTTTGCTGGGACAGTTCCCCCAAACTGGGGTGGGGCTTATGCAAACCACACCCAGAAGTGGGTGTTTGGGGGACTTGGAGGTCCTGATTTTGACTGCTTAAATGTCAGTATGGGAAATACCCCTTTGAGGGTTTATTCACACGTCCGCAAAATGGGTCCGCATCCGTTCCGCAATTGCGGACAAGAAAGGGCATTTTCTATTAGAGCACCGGCAATGTGCGGTCCGCAAAATGCGGAATGCCCGTTGCCGGTGTCCGTGTTTTGCGGATCCGCAAAACACATACGGACGTGTGAATGGACCCTGAGACTGGGCCCAGTATAAATACAGCAAATCCCTCAGAAATCACTAGCGCACCGTTCTCTGGAGCAGCAGGGAGATGTTTGGTCCTTTTTTGGTCTGTAGCTTTGGATGTGACTGGAGCATAAAATGTGATGTAGCTCCAAACACTTTGCTTTACATACATTCTCAGCTTTATATCGAGAGCTCATCCTACAGCAGAGCCTAGATCAGGAATGCTCCACTTGCGGCCCTCCAGCTGTTGCAAAACTACAACTCCCAGAATGCCTGGACAGCCTACAGCTATTAGGGGATGCAGGGATTTGTAGTTTTGCAACAGCTGGAGGGCCACTGGTTGAGCATCCCTGGCCTAGATCAATGTCTGACCAACCAGATTGACAATCCGATTCAATCAGACTAGGTTCATTTTAAAATGGGGAGTGGGCCTCATTTATCAGAACAGTCTGACCCGAATCGGTCTTTATTGCCCATAGCAACCAATTACAGTGCAGCTTTCATTTCATTGGTTGTTGCTATGGGCACCAAAAAGTTTGTTTAACTCTGCCCGAATGACTTTTTTGGGAAGCCCAATCTGATTGGTCGATGCCTATAGTGTATACTCGTGGTCTGTTCTCCTCACGGAGGTCACTAGGCACAGAAGCAGTTTTTGACATTGACCATTTGTAATTACTGTATTTAGAAGGGATTTGGATCATGTGATCGAGCAGCCAGGTGCTAATATTGTATGTGCTCTACTGCCACTAGTGGTGGGAGGTTGCAATTACAGTAAATCCTCTCCATAAGGATTCACGTAAAATTACTGAGGCAGATTGTGCCCTCTGCGCTGGTGAAATAGCGTAAGGCAATGTGAAAAGTGCCTGTCAGAAGAATTTATTAAAGGGCTTTTATCCCTTTAAGGGGAGCTTGTCTCCAAGAGGGGAAATATGACACGCGGGGCCCCTTGGCACCATTTATTGGGCACACAATGTCAAAACGGACTGCCCCAATCTCGGAAATGAAAATCTTCTCTTGTCAAGGCATATCTGGGAAAGCTGGGTGACAAACCAATATGGCAGCCAATACTCCCGCCTCAACTTGTCTGAGACTTGATGACGTGTAGGTTGAGTGATGTCACTAGATCCCAGTATACGAATGTCCTTCAAAATGGCCGCCTCGATGTGGAGAGGTTCACTTTAAGAATGCTTTGAGAGGTTGTCACAGCTCCGCCTCTGGTACTAAATTATAGTGTCCAATGTGTACAGATGTAGCAGAGCTGTGTTTGTCATGTCTGCGATGGCTTTATGCGCAGTCCAGGGCACTGTGGTAGCCATCTTGGTTGTCACCCAGATAATGGATAATACAAAGAAAATGTGTCTCGTGACAATCAAAACTAAAGCGAGCATCTTGTTGAACTCTGAGTACCTGGGAAGATATGTGATGTCTACGGTGGTTGAGAAGGGTCACTTGCACATAATTAAAGGGGAAATCCATCCAAAATTATTTTCTAATAACGGGTGGAGCCTGTGAGTCTGTATCTCCACCAATTATCTAAATCCACACTCCTTAAATGTCAGACCTATGGTGATCAAGTTTGGTTCTGTAGGACCATGAGGTCCGAGTCCTGTGGCCATATTACATCCATGTAAAAATCTGAATGGGGACAAAAGGCAAATTCGGGTGCTCTGTGAAGTCCCAGAGCCCCTCATTCTGGACATTAATAATGGCCTGAGCTCTTAAATTGTCTTCTGACGTGATACTATGACCTCTCTTGACGATATTTTTTTAGATGAATTTCTCTTCTTGGCGTGGTCTGGAAAACCATCGAATGAAAGGTGGCGCAAAAGGGGCAGTTTCGTGCTGAACGTCGTATGCACATTGTAATGATATAAAATTTAAATAGACAGGCGCCCTTAATTTTCTTGACCATCGTAGCATTGAAACCAAATTTTTGAAAAAAATAATGGGCAACAAACATTGCAAGGGTAAAAAATTGCTGGTATGGAAGACTAGTCTGACAATAGCTCTCGGTCATACATCCCCAGCTGTTGCAAAACTACAACCTCCGACATACTCTGACTGCTTAGCTTTGGGACAGCTGGAAAGTCGCAGGTTGGAGAGCGCTCTAGGCAGTGTTCAGTGTATTGAATCCAGTTGGAAGCACTTTAATGGTACCGTTGTTGCGCACAGTCTGGTAAAGGTTGCAGGAAGGCACAGCGGCAGTGGTTTTTTTTTTTTCTCCGTTCAAGTTGATGGTGTAGCCGATGTCCTTCATTGGCGTCTTCCTCGTCTCGTACTCATTTATGTGTCTACAATCAATGCACAACGAGCTGACTGTAATTCTACAATGGACCAAACAACCTCAAGGGAATCTGCGCCTTTTCACCATTTGGCCTCCATCTTGTCCTCTAAGTGCCTTGATCGCTCTCCTTTTTATAATGTTACTTTTTGTTGTTGTTGGGAGGGGAAGGGAAACCTTTTATACAAACGACTGTTCAATTTTGTAAACCGACTGTCATTTTCAAAAAAATAAAAGGTGTAGAAGCAAAAATGGCGCAATGTCATTTTTTTTTTTCTTATTTTTTTTTTCCTCCCTGTTTCGCCCTATTTTTGCAATTTTATAGATCATGTTTTATATTTAGCTTTATTTTTCCATTTTTATTTATTTAACTCCTTCCTGCCCGCCCAGAGGTGGCGCTGTAGTGGATGCGGAGGAAACATCTGGATCCTCTACCACATAAGACGTCACCAATGTTATGAATTGCACATGATAGGTGGGAGGGGCTGATACAAGCTTCGAGTTGCACCTTTTGTACCTCTCCCTTATAAGTTCATTCTAATGGCACAGTCCCATTAACCTGTTAATGTATGTTCTCTCTCCAGTGCATTGGCAGCAGGGCTGCGGAGTCGGAGTTCGTAGAAATGGACTTAAACTCCAGCTTAAAAAAATATTATCTGTTATTAATATTGTGTAATTTTATTTTTAGAAATATTAATCATAAATATATGTTCTATCAATCTAAGGACCTTGTAAATGGTGATAAGCAGGGTAGATAATCAGTTCTCATCTCTCCTATGTTCTTCCCTGTCTGTATACTATATACAGTGATAAGCAAAGTGTTCTAGTGGTGATAGGAGCGGTGAGAACTGATTATCTATCACCACTAGGACACCCTGCTTATCAGTGTATTAAGTATAAGAACAGGGTATAACACAGGAGCAGTGAGAACTGATTATCTATCACCACTAGAACACTTTGCTTATCACTGATCATACTATGAGAACAGGAGAGAACACAGGAGCTGTGAGAACTGATTATCTGTGTTCTCTCCTGTTCTCATACTATATACAGTGATAAGCAAAGTGTTCTAGTGGTGATAGGAGCAGTGAGAACTGATTATCTGGGCTCTGGGCAATGTGTTTTGGGGTGTCTTTCTACATATACCCATGCTGGGTGAGAGAAATATCTCTCTAAAAGACAACTTTTTCCATTTTTTTTTTTTATACAAAGTTGGCATTTGACCGATATATTTATCTCACCCAGCATGGGTATATGTAAAATGACACCACAAAACACATTGCCCAACTTCTCCTGAGTACGGCGATACCACATGTGTGACACTTTTTTGCAGCCTAGGTGCGCAAAGGGGCCCACATTCCTTTTAGGAGGGCATTTTTAGACATTTGGATTCCAGACTTCTTCTCACGCTTTAGGGCCCCTAAAATGCCAGGGCAGTATAAATACCCCACATGTAACCCCATTTTGGAAAGAAGACACCCCAAGGTATTCCGTGTGAGGGGCATGGCGAGTTCATAGAAGTTTTTTTTTTTTTTTTTTTCTCACAAAGTCTCCCTTTCCGCTAACTTATGACAAAAAGTTCAATCTTTCATGGACTCAATATGCCCCTCACGGAATACCTGGGGGTGTCTTCTTTCCGAAATGGGGTCACATGTGGGGTATTTATACTGCCCTGGCATTCTAGGGGCCCTAAAGCGTGAGAAGAAGTCTGGAATATAAATGTCTAAAAATTTTTACGCATTTGGATTCCGTGAGGGGTATGGTGAGTTCATGCGAGATTTAATTTTTTGTCACAAGTTAGTGGAATATGAGACTTTGTAAGAAAAAACAAAAACAAAAAAAAAATAATTTCCGCTAACTTGTGACAAAAAAAAAATGAATCTCCTGTGAACTCGCCATGCCCCTCAAAAGTGATCTTTATAGCGCCGCAGCGATTTTACGGTGTTTTTGCAGTGATCAGAAAAAATATATTTCTGTCACTGCGGTGGGGCGGACTGAACGCAAGTGTGCGCACAAGATCAGGCCTGATCGGGCGAACACTGCGTTTTTTGTAGAGCCTATAGAACATGTCCTATTCTTGTCCGCAATTGCGGACAAGAAAAGGCATTTTCTATATAGTTCTGGCAATGTGCGGATCCGAAAAATGCGGAAAGCACATTGCCGGTGTCCGTGTTTTGTGGATCCGCAAAACACATACGGACGTCTGAATGGAGCCTTACAGGGGGGTGATCAGGGGTTTATAAGTGACGGGGAGGGGGGGGGGGGTGTAGTGTAGTGTAGTGTAGTGTAGTGGTGTTTGGTGCTACTTTACAGAGCTGCCTGTGTCCTCTGGTGGTCGATCCAAGCAAAAGGGACCACCAGAGGACCAGGTAGCAGGTATTATAGACGCTGTTATCAAAACAGCGTCTAATACACCTTTAAGGGGTTAAAATGATCGCCGCTGGCACGCTGAAGATCCACTCGATTACCTGCAGTTCCTGTGTGCGTGCGTTCACAGGAAATCTCGCGTCTCGCGAGATGACGTGCCGGCGCGTCCAGAAGGAATAACAGGGCTGCCGCAAAGACGCAATCCTGCGTACGGCGGTCCTGGGGTGGTTAAAAAAAAAATTATAATAATGTGACAATGGCCAGGAGGGGCGTGACCAGTCGCCCCAAAAAATGTATGTTCATTGTCGGCAGTTTTCTGACTCAAATGAAGCCAGAAGTACAAATTGATCTTCTCACATAGCGAGGAGCCTCCTGTCTATCATCACACGACCTGCTCCCAGCTGACGGCCTAGAAATCATCTATGAATATAGGATGACCCTTCACCTGGGGGAAAACCGAAATGAGTAGTCAGACATCTGTATACAGTGGTGGTGGTGGGGCACATATCACTGTATGGGGGGGGGTCACATATCTCTATATACAGTATACAGAGTGTCACACATCTTTATATACAGGGGGGGTGTCACATATCACTGTATGGGGGGGGGGGGGGGTCACAGATCTCTATACAGTGGTGGGGGTCGCATATCACTGCATACAGTGTCACACATCTCTATATACAGTATACAGTGGGGGGGGTCACACATCTCTATATACAGTATACAGTGGGGGGGGGTCACATATCACTGTATACAGAGTGTCACACATCTCTATATACAGTATACAGTGGGGGGGGGGGGTCACACATCTCTATATACAGTGGGGGGGGGGGGTCACATATCACTGTATACAGAGTGTCACACATCTCTATATACAGTATACAGTGGGGGGGGGGGTCACATATCACTGTATACAGAGTGTCACACATCTCTATATACAGTATACAGTGGGGGGGGGGGTCACACATCTCTATATACAGTGGGGGGGGGGGGGGGTCACATATCACTGTATACAGAGTGTCACACATCTCTATATACAGTATACAGTGGGGGGGGGGGGGTCACACATCTCTATATACAGTGGGGGGGGGGGGGTCACATATCACTGTATACAGAGTGTCACACATCTCTATATACAGTGTGCAGGAAGGAGAGGGCACACATTTCCAGATGAGACCAGTGACTGCTGCTGATATCACTGCCCTCAGCCATATCAACAGCTCAGAAGGGGTTAAACTCTTGGTCTGGCTGTAATAAACATGTCTGTGATAAGATCACACAGCAGAGGGGCCATAAACAGGACAGACACTGGGATTGCTCACAGTTTATGTTCTACAGCACCTTCCTGGCTCTGCTACATCCTCACATACAGCAGTAGCCTCTCAGTACAGGAGACAGAGTGGATGGAGTCTACAGTCGGCTTCCATCAGCCATCACAGCTTCTCCTCAGTCTCCCTTTCTCCTGCAAAAGTTTCTTTATTTCTGCTTGAATCTTCCTGCTCAGCCGCTCCAGCCCTGCACAGCCAGGAGTGTCAGTCACTGAAGGAAAGCACATCTGATACAAGCAGGGTGCTTTAGGACCCAGGGAGCAGCACACTCCTTCAGGCATGGACAAGTTTGCTCCTCAATGGCACGTGCAGCTATGGAGGAGAGCAGGACAGGAGGGGGCGTGGTGAGGGCAGGACAGGAGGGGGCGTGGTGAGAGCAGGACAGGAGGGGGCGTGGTGAGGGCAGGACATGAGGGGGCGTGGTGAGGGCAGGACAGGAGGGGGCGTGGTGAGGGCAGGACAGGAGGGGGCGTGGTGAGGGCAGGACAGGAGGGGGTGTGGTGAGAGCAGGACAGGAGGGGGCGTGGTGAGGGCAGGACAGGAGGGGGCGTGGTGAGGGCAGGACAGGAGGGGGCGTGGTGAGAGCAGGACAGGAGGGGGCGTGGTGAGGACAGGAGGGGGCGTGGTGAGGGCAGGACAGGAGGGGGCGTGGTGAGGGCAGGACAGGAGGGGGCGTGGTGAGGGCAGGACAGGAGGGGGTGTGGTGAGAGCAGGGCAGGAGGGGGCGTGGTGAGGGCAGGACAGGAGGGGGCGTGGTGAGGGCAGGACAGGAGGGGGCGTGGTGAGGGCAGGACAGGAGGGGGCGTGGTGAGGACAGGAGGGGGCGTGGTGAGAGCAGGACAGGAGGGGACGTGGTGAGGACAGGAGGGGGCGTGGTGAGGACAGGAGGGGGCGTGGTGAGGGCAGGACAGGAGGGGGCGTGGTGAGGGCAGGACAGGAGGGGGCGTGGTGAGGGCAGGACAGGAGGGGGCGTGGTGAGAGCAGGACAGGAGGGGGCGTGGTGAGAGCAGAACAGGAGGGGGCGTGGTGAGAGCAGGACAGGAGGGGGCGTGGTGAGAGCAGGACAGGAGGGAGCGTGGTGAGGGCAGGACAGGAGGGGGCGTGGTGAGGGCAGGACAGGAGGGGGCGTGGTGAGAGCAGGACAGGAGGGGGCGTGGTGAGGGCAGGACAGGAGGGGGCGTGGTGAGGGCAGGACAGGAGGGGGCGTGGTGAGGACAGGAGGGGGCGTGGTGAGGACAGGAGGGGGCGTGGTGAGGGCAGGACAGGAGGGGGCGTGGTGAGGGCAGGACAGGAGGGGGCGTGGTGAGGGCAGGACAGGAGGGGGCGTGGTGAGAGCAGGACAGGAGGGGGCGTGGTGAGAGCAGGACAGGAGGGGGTGTGGTGAGGACAGGAGGGGGTGTGGCTGCCAATAGCAGGAAAACCAGGCAGATCTGCTTAGAAGATATATTAGTAAGTGTAATTTCTACCTACTTCCTTTATAGTTGTAATAAGTGCTAACAAAGTGGCCAACCCCTTCAATACAGTGATAAGTAGGGTGTTCTAGTGGTGATAATCAGTTCTTACCTCTCCTGTGTTTTCCCCTGTCCTTTATACTTAATACAGTGATAAGCAAAGTGTTCAGTGGTGATAGATAATCAGTTCTCATCTCTCCTGTCCGTATACTATCAGTTCTCATCTCTCCTGTCCGTATACTATATACAGTGATAAGCAGGGTGTTCTAGTGGTGATAGATAATCAGTTCTCATCTCTTCTGTCTTCTCCCCTGTCCCTTATACTCTGCATCTTCTTGCTTCTCCAATGCTTTTGGTTACAATGCCTGAAAACTGTGCGGCACATGCTCAGGAGTAAGTTCCTCCTCTAAAGACTAGAGGAGGAAGGTCACTACTGGCCATGCCTGCAGTCATCTCAGAACTACTAGACAGAACAGGAAGACAGTATTAAAGGGGAATAGATAACTTTTCACAGGAGCCTGTAGCCTGCATTTGCTATGGAGAGAATCATACTCACCTACCGCCTGCCCTGGTCCTGTGTGTCCGTCTCCTGGTCTTTGGCTTGTTTAATTCGTCCCCTGCACAGGCATGGTCATTTGCTCCACTGCAGCCAATAACTGGCTTCAGCGTTAATGTGTCTCTTATGGACACTAGTCATTGGCTGCAGCGGAGCAGATAATCATGCCCTTGCCGGAGAGGAAGTAAACAAGCCGTGGACCGGAAGATGGACACAATGGGCAGCACCGGAGCTGCGTGTAGCAGGTAGGTATGAATCTTTCCAGAGCTGAGGCAGACTGGGGGCTCATGTGAAACGTTTAAGGCAAGCACTGACTATAGCAGCTCCACTTTTTTCGTGTTTCTTTTATTCCCATTTAGGGTGCATTCACACGACCATAGTGTTTTGCGGATCTGCAAAACACAGATGTCGGCGGACCGCACATGGCCGCAACTATCATAGAAAATGCCAAGAATAGGACATCGTCTCTCTCTTTTTTTTTGGGGGGGGGGGGGGGGCTGCGGAACGGAACAACCAATGCGGACAGCACACGGTGTGCTGTCTGCATCTTTTGCGGCCTCGTTAAAATGAATGGGTCCGCACCCGTTCCGCAAAATTGCGGAATGGATGCAGACTCCTTCATACACCCGTCTGAATGAGCCCTAAGACCTGCATTTCCAGGACATACATTTATAGCTTTTCTAAGGACAAATTCATATATTTTGTACAATTATTAAGTGAAGAACCATGTTTTCCAGTTATTAAATGCATAGTGGATTGTGTTCCAATAAATATGGTATAAAGGGGCTCTCCCATGATTAATGTAAAAATCGAAATCCGACATCACATGACAATCTCTGTCTAACAAAGTTAGAACCAGCCCTGCACCTCACATGGATCCAGAGATCTCCACATTCACTGCTCCAATTGTTCTGCTACATTTATTTCAAGCTGGCAGCTCAGGGGGGTGTGTCCTTTCTCAGAGGGGGTGTGTCCTTTCTCAGGGGGTGTGTCCATTCTGCTGCAGCTAGTGGCGGTTGAAGGATGGAACTGAGCATGTGCGTCCATCTCAGTAAGCAGGACAGAGAAATTGGAAAAAAGAACGAACAGCAGGTGGCGCTATACAGATAGATTTCATTGAATAATTCCGTAGCTATAATACATTTTAATTATATGAAATAATAAAAGTATAGTAGAATGTGTAGAATATTAGATGTAAGACCACCGCTTTAAGTTCTGTCTTAGTTGCCACATGATAGTAAGAAAACGCCTGATGTTACTATTTTACTACATGTATTACAAAATTATTGGCCATTTATGAAGGAGTCGGAGTCAGAACTTTGGCTTACTGGCTCCACAGGATCGGACCTTAACATCTGATCGGTGGGGGTCCGACTCCTGCGCTTCCTGATCAGCTGTTTGAAGAGGACGTGGTAGGCGTCGCGGCCTCTTCCTGGGCCAGTGACGTCACATCCATCGGTAAGTGAGTGGGACTGGGCTGCAATACCAAGCACAGCCACTATACACTGTATGGCGCTGTGCTGGGTCAGCCGTGAAACGGCAGTACGCCTTTAATGGAGGAAAACAAGGATGAGGAAATTACACGAGAACCAATCATTGTGCGTATTTTATTTGCACCGTTTATAGCGAAAGAGTAAAATAAATAACCGCTGGTCCCTCCGCAGCCGGGGAGGTTTCTGGGGTCCTCCTGGGTTACATGACCGGGTCGTACCTTCCTGCTGATCCATTGGTCATCGCCTGAACATTAGTTTCCCTGTGAACACAAAAGGAAGTCAAGAAAACATCCAGTCAGAATATTCGATGGGTCTAATCCTCCTGCGAGATCTGCACCCTCCCCTCCTGAAATACTCTGTGCTGCTGGGCACTCCGCTCCTCACATAATGTCACTGAGAGGACAGGTCACTGCCTTCCCCCACAAGATCAGCACACCGTTCCTGAAATACTCTGTGCTGTTGTGACCCTGCTCTTTGCAATTATTATGCATCCTTACCTCAGACACTGCCCCATCTAACATCATCACATGAGAGCACAGGTCATTGCCTCCCTATAATGATCAGCACATTCTTCTCCTGAAATACTCTGTGCTGCTGTGGACTCTGTCCCTACCACTATCTGTCTTCATTCCCACCTCACATCATGTTACTGCCCCTGGCACATGCAGCCCCTAACATCAAATGAGAGGACAGGTCGCTGCCCCCCCACAAGATCAGCACACCCCTCTCCTGAAATACTCTGTGCTGCCTTGACCCCGCTCTTTCCAGTTATTGCTTGTCTCCATCTCTGTCCTCACCTCAGATGCTGCCCCTGTCACATCTAACATCATCACATGAGAGGACAGGTCATTGCCTCCCTATAATGATCAGCACACTCCGCTGCTGAAATACTCTGTGCTGCTGTGGGCTCTGTCCCTACCACTATCAGTCTGTGACCTCCAGCTTGTCTCCATTTCCACCTCACATCATGTCGCTGCCCCTGTCACATGTGGCCCCTAACATCACATGAGAGGACTCAGGTCACTGCCCCCCACAAGATCGGCACACCCCTCTCCTGAAATACTCTGTGCTGCTGTGACCCCGTTCTTTCCAGTTATTACTTGTCTGCGTGATCTCTGTCCTCACCTCAGACACTGCCCCTGTCACATCTAACATCATCACATGAGAGGACGGGTGATTGTCCCCTTATAATGATCAGCACACTCATCTCCTGAAATACTCTGTGCTGCCTTTGGACTAAATCTATTAGTTCTTTCTGAAATCCAGCAGTGAAGTTGCAGTGTGCAGCTGTTTTATAGGGAGAGCGCTCCCGGGGCGATGGTGGAGTCAGTCAGGGCCGAGGTTTGGATTCTGTGATTCAGGGTCCAGGAATGATTGCATTTCCAATCCACGTCTGCCAAATCCTCTGCGCTCACTGCTGGGAACGCAGCGGAATACTGGCGGGGGAGGGGGGAGGGCACCGACTCCTGGTAAATGCCACGACTAGATCCTTACCGCCTGCGTACAACACTTTATTACATAACCTTCTAATATTCATTTTCAATATCTCTGCTTGCTTTGCATGGGAACATTTTTGTTTGCATAAAATAAAAATCCATCCTGACCTAATGCTTCTCACAGCTGAGGGTTTGCTACAATTGCATCCAATCCAGACAATCTTCACCTGGACTGCAGACGTGACTCTACACTTTCCTGCACTGACACATTGTAACAAACGATCAGGACAGGAGAGAGATTTTCGCTGCCGATGTGTTTAGCTCACAGGCCATTGTAGCAATATTAGGTCTGTTCTCAGCCTCTGGATCCAAACCAAGACTTTTCCCATATACTGACAGCAAGCAGAGATACTGAAGCACACTTTGTTTTATTTCTTTTTCCGACTTGTCCCCATGTAATACTATGTCTGTGCTCACGAGCGCTAGCTTCTGTAGTTACACATACAACCACTAGGGGGAGCACCCCAAGCAATGAAAGGGGTTGTCCAGGAATTTGATATGGAAGGCCTGTCCTCAGGATAGGTAATCAATATCAGATCGATTGGGGAGGGGAGGGGGGGCATTCCAGGTAACCTCGCCGATCAGCTGTTTGAAGAGGCCGATGCATTCACTCCTTGCAGCTTACCAAGCACAGCGCCGTACATTGTATAGTGGTTGCGCTTGGTATTGCAGCTCATCCCCATGCACTTCAATGGGCCTGAGCTGCGTCTAGGTCACGTGACCGATGTACGGCGATATCTCAGGCTCAAGGAGAGCTGCAGCCTCTTTGAACAGCTGATCGGCGGGAGTCAAACCCCTGATGATCTGATATTGATGACCTATCCTGAGGATATAGGCCATCCGTATCAATTTCCCACATAACCCCTTTAAATACTGAACCCTGGGGTAGTCCAGTATTCAAAAAAACATGGCTGCTTTCCTCCACCTGCACATGGGTTGTGTCTGTCTGGTGAACGGCGCTGTTTTTGGAAGTTGCTGCCTTTAAGTGGTCCTCTTACCCCAGCTCTCTGTCTCCCTCTTGTGGCAGGAAGTGTTTCTCCAATGATTTCAGCACGTTGCAGGGAAACTGATGCTTGTGCGCCTTCATGTAGTTTAAAACATATTGGTCCGCATCCGTGATGATGAACCGGTGCCTGAAAACTAGAGAAATGGGGCTGTTAAACTTGTCGCTGCCACTAGGGGGGGAACTCCCATTGATGTCAATGTACATTAGCGATGAGCGAACTTTTTGTGAAATTTGATTCGGCTGCTTCGCTGAATTTTCTGAAAAAGATCCACTTCGAGACAAAGTGCATTTCTTTGTGGGTGCAATGACAGGGAGCGGCGATTGCGGCGCTTCCCGTTACTCTACCCCCTCAGATGCCGCGTTCATACATGATCGCGGAATCTGATCTAAATTACAAAGTGTAAAATAAAGCAAAAAAATTATAATAATACTTACCTGATCCGTTTGCTCACGGGATGCCTGGCGCAATTGAAGTTCTGGCTCGAAATCTTGCACGGCTCGAGATGATGTCATATGTCGCCGAGCGGGATTTTGGAGGAGTTCTTCAATCAAGATGGCAGCGGCCGGCCAGTCGCGAGCAAATGGATCAGGTAAGAATGACTTTTTTTTGTTTTTTACACTATTTCAAGTTAAGTCGATTAGCTTCCGCGAAGCACGAGGGTTCTCCGGGCTTTTTCATACTGATGGCCTTGTTAAAAAGTCGGATTTTGGCGCTAGCAAGATGGTTCTCTTTCCTTAGGAGACACCTCTTTGCCTAATGTACACCATAGAAAGATTGCCCCCTAGTGACGGCAACAGGTATGACCGTCTCACCTTCAACAACAGCGCCGACGGTGAAGTCCGCTGGGCCGTAGTAGACGGGACTGTCTATAGAGGAGCCCGGTTTGGAAACTCTGCTCTTCTCCAAGAATTTCCCTCCGATGATTCCCGAGTTACGGACTTGGGGCTCGAAAATGCTGACAGTGTCATCGGACAGGTAGTAAGACAGGATGAAACGTCGCCCCTTGTCTTCAGGGTTCACCGAGTCCTAGGGAGGAACAAACTGGGAACCATTAGATAGGTAGACTGGGTGACCCACCAGAGGGTCAACACATGGGACCCGAATGCCATAGAAAGTCTAGGGCGGAGGAGCTTACCAGGGCGGCTGCGTATCTCAGGACCATGTGGTCGTTCTCCAGCATCTTAATCACATCTTTCTTGGGCGGTTTGGGCACCAGGGTGAGACAGTTCTGAAGAGAGTCCTCCAGTAGACCGTAGCCATTGTATGGAGGGATCTCCTGGAGGAGAGAGACACAGGACGCCTCAGAGAGCCGCTCTAGTGTTGTGTCGTCCTATCCAAGTGTTAACCCTTTTGTTTGTTTTTGCCCCTCGGCTGATTTCTGCTGATCGGGGGTGCACCACCAATGAGGCGAGGTGAGGCACCAGGTAGGGGCAAGAGGGGGGCAGCGGAAGGGGGATCATCTGTTTCTGCAGTATAGTATTGGGAAGCACAGTGGGCACAGTATGTGGCGCTGTATTACCTGTATGTTGTGTAGCGCTGTATGTCATGTTTTCCAAGTATGTCTTTAACAATAGGGCTGGAGGGAAGGGGTTAGGAAAAGAAATTGGCATGGGGAGGGGGGGGGGGGGGGGGCGTCGTTTCAGTTTTCGCCTCAGGCAGCAGAAAGGCTAGGTGCACCCCTGCTGCTGGAGGGCTCTGGCCTCTGACGTCAGGTCTTTATTAAGGGGGTCTTCGTTTCTTTACGGGGTACTGTCTGGGGTCTGTACTTATTTTGGAGGTCTACTCCAACCTCTATATTTAGGGGTTTAATCTGGGGACTGTATTTATTTTGGGGTCTAATTTGGGAGTCTATATTTTGGGGTTTGATATGGGGTCTATATTTATTTTGCCAAGGGTATGTAGATACCGACGAGCCAAGGGAGCACCGACGAGCCAAGGGTATGTAGATACCGACGAGCCAAGGGGGCACCGATGATCCAAGGGTATGTAGATACCGACGAGCCAAGGGGGCACCGATGATCCAAGGGTATGTAGATACCGACGAGCCAAGGGTATGTAGATACCGACGAGCCAAGGGGAAACCAACGAGCCAAGGGTATGTAGATACCGACGAGCTAAGGGAGCACCGACGAGCCAAGGGTATGTAGATACCAACGAGCCAAGGGGGCACCAACGAGCCAAGGGTATGTAGATACCGACGAGCTAAGGGGGCACCAACGAGCCAAGGGTATGTAGATACCGACAAGCCAAGGGGGCACCAACGAGCCAAGGGTATGTAGATACCGACGAGCCAAGGGAGCACCGACGAGCCAAGGGTATGTAGATACCGACGAGCCAAGGGGGCACCGACGAGCCAAGGGTATGTAGATGCAGGGTCAGGCCAGCTACGTGGTGAAGGAAGGCCTCGCTCTACGTCTACCTGTTTCACTTCTTCCTCCTTCGGCTTCTTGACGTCTGCGGGGGTCATGTCTTGGATTCCCAGGTTCTCCTGATAGAAGTCCCGGGTGTAGGCGTCACAGTCGTACAGGAAGAACTTACGCCCCAGAATGGTGACATGATGGCCCACCATGAAGTCCTGCGGCGAATACCACTCCGTCACCTCCTGGTCCGAGATTTCCAGCACACATTTGGGAAAGGTGTCTGTGAGGAAAAGATGAAATGTGACGAGGGATCGCGATATGGAAGATTTTCGAGTAATTTTTTTTCCTGCGGTATTCAGTTCCTCTCACCTCTTAGATCCTTCACAGATTTCGGTAAACGCTGGCGTTTCATTAATACGGGGAAAGGATCCCTTCCGTCATTTCTCTCGTGGACCTCCCGGACCTCAACGGTGTCATCCACGAGGTAATAGTGTACAATGACCGGTCGTGTCTCTCCAAACATACTGCCCGAGTCATCCCAGAGCGAGAAAAACCGCAGGACCTGGGAAAGTAGAGCTTGAGGTGAATACATATTCTCACGGCTGAAGGTTTGTAACAATCGCATCCAGTCTAGACAACCCTTTGGCCCCTTTCACACGGGCGAGTATTCCGCGCGGATGCGATGCGCGAGGTGAACGCATTGCACCCGCACTGAATTCCGACCCATTCATTTCTATGGGGCTGTTCACATGAGCAGTGATTTTCACGCATCACTTGTGCGTTGCGTGAAAATCGCAGCATGCTCTATATTCTGCGTTTTTCACGTAACGCAGGCCCCATAGAAGTGAATGTGGCTGCGTGAAAATCGCAAGCATCCGCAAGCAAGTGCGGATGCGGTGCGATTTTCACGCACGGTTGCTAGGAGACGATCGGGATGGAGACCCGATCATTATTATTTTCCCTTATAACATGGTTATAAGGGAAAATAATAGCATTCTGAATACAGAATGCATAGTAAAACAGCGCTGGAGGGGTTAAAAAAAAATAAAATAAAATTTAACTCACCTTAGTCCACTTGTTCGCGCTGCCGGCATCTGCTTCTGTCTCCTTCTTTGCTGATTGCAGGAACAGGACCTGTGGTGACGTCACTCCGGTCATCACATGATCTTTTACCATGGTGATGGACCATGTGATGACCGGAGTGACGTCACCACAGGTCCTGTTCCTGCACACAGCAAAGAAAGAGACAGAAGAGATGCCGGCTGCACGAACAAGTGGACTAAGGTGAGTTAAATAAATATATATATATTTTTTTAACCCCTCCAGCCCTATTGTACTATGCATTCTGTATTCAGAATGCTATTATTTTCCCTTATAACCATGTTATAAGGGAAAATAATACAATCTACAGAACACCGATCCCAAGCCCGAACTTCTGTGAAGAAGTTCGGGTTTGGGTACCAAACATGCGCGATTTTTCTCACGCGAGTGCAAAACGCATTTCAATGTTTTGCACTCGCGCGGAAAAATCGTGTATGTTCCCGCAACGCACCCGCACCTTTTCCCGCAACGCCCGTCTGAAAGAGGCCTTTGTCAGCTACATCATTTCTATAGAGCTTGGAACGCCATTTTTCTGACACAAAGCTCCAACTTCCAGCAGCCACCACTAGGGGGAGCTCATGGAATATGTATTTAGTATTGTGCTCAGTGGACCTTCTTGAAGGACGCGCTATTTTTTTGTTTTTACACCAATGCTTTCCAAGAGCCATAAGTTTTTTCATGGATTTAGTCATATGAGGACTTATTTTTGGGGAAGTCGAGCTGTATTTTTTTTTTATGGCACCAGTTTGGGATACATATCATATACTGAAGGGGGGGGGGGGGGGGGTGAAAATTATTTAAAAGAAGGCAATTTCACCATTGCTTTTTTATTTAATTTTTTTTTGTTTTTCCCTTGTGCAGTTACCGGGTCAATATGATTACAGAGATACCAAATTTCTATGATTTATATATTTTTTACTACTAAATTAAAATGCTTTAATTTTATAGTTTGGGTCATGAAACTTGTGATATCAATTGTTTTGAAAGAGGGGAAAAGTTTTTTTACTTTGGATTTTTTTTGGGACTTGCGTCTTAGCTTTTATTACACTTCCATATTGAAGTGTATCAGTGTAAAACTCATGTACACGGCCGTTGCCCGCCCATGGCAATATTGCGGATCGCGGCCCATTCACTTGAACGGGTCCGCGATCCAGAAGGTGCAGAACGGAGTCACGGAACTCCACGGAAGCACTATGGAGTGCTTCCGTGGGGTTTCTCTCCGTGCCTCCGCACTGCCAAAAAAAATAGAACATGTTCTGTTTTTTTTTTTTTGCGGAGCAGATAGATCCGTCTGCGGAAGCTGCGCGGATGATGCCTGTGACTTTGCCTGCGATCGCGTTCAGTTGTTCAGTTATTATTGCGCGGGTGCAATGCGTTTTGATGCGTTATTAATTTGCATATTAAGAAAAAGTATCATAGTTTGGGAACAGAGTCTCGGACCAACAAAAACAAAAGAAAAACACAGTTTTAATCAGGGGAATCACAGCTTTGTGTCTGTGCAAACAGTGTGATCGGGCGGTCCCTGGTGACAGACTCCCTTTAAGGCCTCATGCACATGACCGTATGTATTTTACCATCCGCAAAACGAGGATCTGCAAAACATGGACGACGTCCACCTTTTACGGACCACAAAATGCATACGGTCATCTGCATAAAGCCTAAACCTGACTTCGTAAGCTCCTAAGCTCCCCCTAGTGGTGGCTTCAGGTAGGCAGAATGTTATGACGTGCAATTATATCAGGTGCCAATGATTCTGGGTTAAAGGAATTTTTCCGTATTTACAATGATTCTTACCTTGCGGTCCATGGTTAGGAATTGCTTGAGTTTATCGAAGTCGGGGGGTGTTTTGTAGGTGCGGTCCGGCTCTCTCCGGAACTCAGTGTAAGGATCAGAAGGGATCTCTTCTGGCAGGTCCAGTTCGATGCCCTCGCTTTCTAGGAAGTCCTATGTAAGATGATATCAAAGGAATGAAATGTGTGCGGCGTACATTACCGCGGAGCAACTTTTTTTTTTTTTTTGCGTCAAGTACGCATCAGTACTTGATGAAAAGTTGCAGGCTCCTCCCACTACTGCGACATTGTTACCATCAATCGCTCGTTACCTGTGTGAATTTGTCGCAGCTGACAATGCGGAACGTCCGGCCGTAGAGGGTGATGTTAACGCCCACGTTGAGATCCTTCCAGTGGTAATGATCCCCATTGTCGTTTTTAGGGTGTCTCTGTCGCTTTATAAATGTGCCTTGAGGTATTCCGGAGTTCTCCACCGGGGGCTCCACCACAGATATAGTGTCGTCCTCCAGGTAGTAATACACGCTCACTCTCCGTACCCTGTAGTGCTCGTCTTGGGAGATGGGAACAGCTTCTTTGAAGTAGGCTTCAAATCTTAACACCTAGAGATGGAGAAAGCAGCGGATTCTTATTATTCTGGAGGAGTTTTCCACTATAGAAACGACTACGGGACTCGTAGAGGAAGGAGCGCCCCCCGTTATCCGGTACTGACCCCCCCTGCCGCTCCTGGCACCATCTATTACATCTTGATTTACCTTTTTGTCAAAAGCCACGTACACCGGGATGAAGCTGGACGGCGGCGCCTGCTTCACTTGACCGTAGGTCAGAGTAGGTCTTTTGTTGGAGAGTTCATCGAGCTCGGCTTGTGACAGCTGGTTCACTGTAATGGGATCCCCACCGATCCCTACTGTGGGAAGCATCGGGCGGCTGTACCCATTACGATAGGTCAGGGTCTGGGAGCGATGGAAAACAGATTTCTGGAAAAGAAATGTAATATATGGTACACAGCGGGTATAGTATTATATATGGCACACCGGGTATAGTATTATATATGGTACACGCCGGGTATAGTATTATATATGGTACACAGCGGGTATAGTATTATATATGGTACACGCCGGGTATAGTATTATATATGGTACACAGCGGGTATAGTATTATATATAGCACACCGGGTATAGTATTATATATGGTACATGCCGGGTATAGTATTATATATGGTACACGCCGGGTATAGTATTATATATGGTACATGCCGGGTATAGTATTATATATGATACACGCAGGGTATAGTATTATATATGGTACACACCGGGTATAGTATTATATATGATACACACCGGGTATAGTATTATATATGGTACACACCGGGTATAGTATTATATATGATACACACCGGGTATAGTATTATATATGGTACACACAGGGTATAGTATTATATATGATACACACAGGGCATAGTATTATATATGGTACACACAGGGTATAGTATTATATATGATACACACAGGGTATAGTATTATATATGATACACACCGGGTATAGTATTATATATGGTACACATCGGGTATAGTATTATATATGGTACACACAGGGTATAGTATTATATATGATACACACCGGGTATAGTATTATATATGGTACACAGCGGGTATAGTATTATATATGATACACACCGGGTATAGTATTATATATGGTACACATCGGGTATAGTATTATATATGATACACACCGGGTATAGTATTATATATGGTACAAGCCAGGTATAGTATTATAAATGGTACACAGCGGGTATAGTCAGGCTCGGACTGGCTCACCGGGAAGCCGGTGAAATGCCCGGTGGGCCCCTTGCCTGTCTGCTTATACTGCAGCCAGAGCCACCAGCAGGGGCAGGGCAGTTGCTATACTTTCAGTTTCAGGCGCCTGGCTGTTATCAGGGGCTGGACTGCAGCACTGGCACACATATCATTTTACTTTGGTGAAAGCCAAGGGACAGCACAATACTTTGCAGCGCTTGTCCCTTTCTCCAAAGTAAACTTCACCGACCCGACATGAGCAGACAGCTCCCCCCCTCCTCTCTGCAGTGTGAGATTCCAGCATGTGTGAGGAGGGGGCGGAGCCAGAGGAGCCGAGGCAGCAGCAGGAGATAATGGAGACGCTGCTCTCTCTGAGTCACTGTGCCTCCAGTATAAAGTTCTGTCCTCTTCTCTGGTCCCACTACTCCACACAGCAGAACTGGGGTAAGTTACTGTGGGAGGGAACTGGGAAGTTAGGAGAGTCCTGAAGCTGCTGCCCCTGCACATCTTGTGTCCCCCTGTTCCAGCCCCTCACAGACCTTTCCCACCAACTATCTCACCTATACTTTATACAGGGCAAGAAGTTATGTCTCCCAGTGTCCCCCTCTTCCCTCTCATCAGTGGCATTTCACACTTTCCCAGCCCCTCACCCCCACATAATATGTAATGTCTCTGGAGCAGTGGCGTACACACAATCCATGGGGCCCCGGTGCAAAACTGAACCATGGGGCCCCCCTTCCCGTCGCCGCCCCCCCCCCCCCAACCTCCCTCCACCAGCAGCAGAGTTAGGCTCCATTCACACGTCCGCATCCTTTCCGCAATTTTGCGGAATGGGTGCGGACCCATTCATTCTCTAAGGGGACGGAATGGATGCGGACGGCACACAGTGTGCTGTCTGCAGCCGCAATTGCGGAGTGCGGCCCTGATTTTGGGTCCGCAGCTCCGCAAGAAGATAGAGCATGTCCTATTCTTGTCCGCAGCTTGCGGACAAGAATAGGCATTTCTATGGGGGCGCCGGGCTGGTGTGTTGCGGACCCGCAATTTGCGGGTCTGCAACACACCACAGACGTGTGAATGCAGCCTTAGGCTACTTTCACACCTGCGTTAGGTGCGGATCCGTCTGGTATCTGCACAGACGGATCCGCACCGATAATGCAAACGCTTGTATCCGTTCAGAACGGATCCGTTTGCATTACCACAAAAAAAAAAAAAAAGATAATGCAAACGGATCCATTTTGACTTACACTGAAAGTCAATGGGAGGCGGATCCGTTTTCAATTGCACCATATTGTGTCAGTGAAAACGGATCCGTCCTCATTGACTTACATTGTAAGTCAGGACGGATCCGTTTGGCTCTGCATTGTCAGGCGGACACCAAAACGAATCTGCACAGACGGATCCACACCTATAATGCAAATGCATGTATCCGTTCAGAACAGATCCATTTGGCTGCACGCAGCGTTTTGGTGTCGGCCTCCGGAGCGGAATGGAGGCTGAACGGAGGCAAACTGATGCATTCTGAGCGGATCCTTATTCATTCAGAATGCATTGGGGCTAAACTGATTCGTCTTGGACCGCTTGTGAGAGCCCTGAACGGATCTCACAAGTGGACCCAGAAACGCAGGTGTGAAAGTAGCCTAACTCTGCTATATTTCTGTAGCCTGCAACCTCTGACTGCCCAGTTGGGCTGAAACTACTACACCCAGCATGTTCTGGCAGGAATAGTAAATGGATATTGGTGCAATTCTGATCTACTAGTCTATATACTATTATATTGTATTATATAGACTAGTAGCTCAGAATTGCACCAATATCCATTTACTATTACTGCCAGAACATGCTGGGTGTAGTAGTTTCAGCCCAACTGGGCAGTCAGAGGCTACAGAAATATAGCAGAGCTAGTTATAAAGCCAGCCCCCATCAGACCCTACTCTGAGTCTAATCTGAACTCACTGACCATAAATGTGGTGAGCAATTATGAAGACCTTTTTTTTTTTTTTTTTTACAAATCTTATCTTCACTTCCGAACCTGCACCGGCTTCTTCACGCTCTCCGGTTCCTTCTTCCTGCTGCGTCTCGGCGTTGTTGTGCGCCTGCGCAGCCTAGGGAAACGTTGTGTCCGGTGCGGCCGCCCAACAGGAAATGACTAGGGGAGGAGAATCGGGGGGGGGGGGGGAGACTCTCACTCAAGGAGGGTAGGGCTGGCCTGGCCTGGCACTACAGCGCAGAAACGCAACACTGGGTGGCGGGCCCCGGGTCGGCCGCCCGGATTAAGGCTGTTTACACGAGCGAGTCCATTGCGGGAATCGCGCTCCGTGTGTGAGTGTGATCCTCCGCTCTGGACTTGCAGGAGCGCACGGCATTATCATGATTTATAATGCTATGTGTCTCTGCATGGCCTTTTTTCCACAGAATCATACTGACCGCTTTATGTCACTATGTCCAGAGCAGAGGTTCACACTCACACACGGAGCGTGATTCCCGCAATCGACTCGCTCGTGTGAAACAGCCCTTATACAGGCAGGCACAGCACTACTGCAGGGCGGGGCCAGGGGTCCACAGGCGGCCGGGCCCCCTGGAGTGCCGGGCCCAGCCGCGACCCCTGTATGTACGCCCCTGCTCTGGAGGTTATATCAGTACTGGAGCGATATAAGAGGAGCGGCTGATATCAGTCACATAGGATGTAATGTCTCTGGAGGTTATATCAGCGTTGGAGCGTTATAAGAGGAGCGGCTGATATCAGTCACATATGATGTAATGTCTCTGGAGGTTGCCGTATTTTTCGCCCTATAAAACACACTTTTTCCCCCCCCAAAAATGGGAAAATGACCCTGCGTCTTATGGGGTGAATGCTGACATTTTTACAGGCTGCGATGTATACGAGAGCGGGGAGGGACTGGGTGCGGTCACTGTACTCCGGCCCCGCCGCTCCGGTGCTGCAATATTCAAATATAAAATGTCTCATTCAATTAAAAGTGATTAAACATGCCCCTCCCCCCACACACTTTTAATATTACCATACACCCTAACAGCCGGGCGGGCGGCAGCATAACTCCCTGATGTCACGTGCCTGCGCCGCCTACTTTATGAATCAAGCAGGCGGCGCAGGCACGTGACGTCAGTGAGTGACGCGCTGGCCGCCCGGCCTGCCTGCGTTGTACAGAAGCTGTTAGGATGTACAGTAATATTAGGAGTGAGGTGGCATGTGTAATAACTTTTAATTCAATCAGACATTTTATATTTGTATACTGGAGCGGTGGGGGGGGGGATCTGTGGATGACAGTTTTATGGGGGACATCTGTGGATGGCACTGTTAAGGGGTGGGGGGGTCTGTGGATGGCACTGTTATGGGGTGGGGGGTCTGTGATGGCACATATATAACAGTGCCACCCACAGGTCCCCCTCCATAACAGTGCCACCTGCAGATCCCCCTCCATAACAGTGCCACCCACAGATCCCCCTCCATAACAGTGTCCGTCATAGATAACCCCTCCATAACAGTGCCACCCACAGATCCCCCTCCATAACAGTGCCACCCGCAGATCCCCCTCCATAACAGTGCCACCCGCAGATCCCCCTCCATAACTGCCACCCGCAGATCCCCCTCCATAACAGTGCCACCCGCAGATCCCCCTCCATAACAGTGCCACCCGCAGATCCCCCTCCATAACAGTGCCACCCGCAGATCCCCCTCCATAACAGTGCCATCCACAGATCCCTCTCCATAACAGTGCCATCCACAGATCCCCTCCATAACAGTGCCATCCACAGATCCCCCTCCACAACAGTGCCATCCCACAGATCCCCCTCCATAACAGTGCCATCCACAGATCCCCCTCCATAACAGTGCCATCCCACAGATCCCCCTCCATAACAGTGCCATCCACAGATCCCCCTCCATAACAGTGCCATCCACAGATCCCCCTCCATAACAGTGCCATCCACAGATACCCCCCAATAACAGTGTCCGTCACAGATACCCCCATAACAGTGCGTCATCCACAGATCCCCCCCCATAACAGTGCGTCATCCACAGATCCCCCCCATAACAGTGCGTCATCCACAGATCCCCCCATAACAGTGCGTCATCCACAGATCCCCCATAAGGCCTCATGCACACGACCGTTGTTGTGTTCCGTTCCGCAAAATGGGGTTCCATTGTTCCGTGATCCGTTTCCATTTTTGTTTCCGTGTGTCTTCATTTATTTTTGGAGGATCACCAGACATGAAGGAAAGTAAAAAAAATCTAAGTCAAGTTTGCCAAGCAAATGATAGGGAAAAAACAGACGCGGACGCGGATGACAATCTTGTGTGCCTCCGCGTTTTTTCACGGTCCCATTGACTTGAATGGATCCGCAAACCGTTTTCCGTGGAAAAAATAGGACAGGTTATATTTTTTTGACGGACTGGAACCAGGGATCACGGACGCGGATGACAAACGGTGCATTAGCCGAGTTTTCAACAAACCCATTGAAGTCAATGGGTCCGCAGAAAATCACGAAAACGGAACAACGGACACAGAATAAAACAACGGTCGTGTGCATGAGGCCTAACAGTGCGTCATCCACAGATCCCCCATAACAGTGCGCCATCCCCAGATCCCCCCCCATAACAGTGCCATCCCCAGATCCCCCCCCATAACAGTGTCCTTCACAGATCCCCCCCCATAACAGTGTCCTTCACAGATCCCCAGTAATAGTGCCATCCACAGACCACCATTAGTTCCAAACCCACCAAAAGCACACCTTTTGGTTAAAAATATTTTTTTTCTTATTTTCCTCCCCAAAAACCTAGGTGCGTCTTATGGGCCGGTGCATCTTATAGGGCGAAAAATACGGTATATCAGTACTAGAGTGTTATAAGAGGAGCGGCTGATATCAGTCACATGTGATGTAATGTCTCTGGAGGTTATATCAGTGCTGGAGCGTTATAAGAGGAGCGGCTGATATCAGTCACATGTGATGTAATGTCTCTGGAGGTTATATCAGTGCTGGAGCGTTATAAGAGGAGCGGCTGATATCAGTCACATATGACTGTGGATAGGTCATCAGTATCTGATTGGTGAGGGTCTGATACCCGGGACTAGGGATCGACCGATATTGATTTTTTTAGAGCTGATAACCTGTGAACTTTCAGGCCGATAGCCGATAATTTATACCAATATTTTGTGCATTTTCATTTTTGAATTTTCTTTTAAAAATTCCTACACAAATCTGTTGTTAAACGAAGAGATGCCATTATATATCTAAGATTAAATATTTATACTTAATATTTTTTTTTTTTTTTTTATTTAATAACTATTTCCCCCTTAGGGGCTAGAACCTGGATCCCTTGTCCTATTCACCCTAATAGAGCTCTATCAGGGTGAATAGGACGTCACACTCTCCCTGCTGCCCTGTGCATAGTACACATGGCAGCAGGGAGCTGACTATGGCAGCCAGGGCGTCAGTAGCGTCCTGGCTGCCATGGTAACCGATCAGAGCCCCGCAATTACACTGCTTGGGCTCTGATCAGAAGCTGCCACTGCCACCAATGAAGATAACTTGCCCATTAATTCAAATATAGCGACACCTGACCTCTATGAGGGGTAGCTGCGATCCACAACAGTTAACCCCTCAGGTGCAGCTATATGATTCACCCGCCTCCTATATTTGAATTAATAACTGAGTTAACATCATTGGTGGAGCAATGGCCACAGCCCCTCCCCTCCTCCTCCCCTCTTGCCTCTCACTGGTGTGCTGCTGAGGGAACATTGAACGTTGATAGCAGTGCGATCCATGTTCGCGATTCGTTATCGGCATATCAGCAAGGTTAGATGCTGATACCGATAACTTTGAAAATCCTGAATATCGGCCGATAATATCGGTAAATCCGATAATCGGTCGATCCCTACCTGGGACCACTGCCGATCAGCTGTTTGAGAAGGCACCGGGGCTCCTGTGAGCGCTGTGCCCTTCTCTGTGATTTTTGTGGGCCGGGTTCATTGTGACGTCGGGTTCATTGATCAAGTGGCCTAGGAGCAGCTCAGCCCCATAGAGGTGAAAGGGGCTGAACATAATACCAAGCACAGCCGCTATACAATGTACGGCGCTGAGCTTGGTGAGCTGTGAGGAGGCCGGGGCACTACTGCGATCACTTCAATAAACTTATCCTTTTGAATATGCAGGAAACATTTCCTTCACTTTGGATATTGTTTAGGCTGGGGGACTGGGTGGTTCATCTAGGACATGGAATGTCCATGTGTGACTGCTGTCCAAACTACTGTAAATAACAGATACAGTTATCAACTAAATGAGTTGCTTAAAGGGAGTCTGTCCTCACAGTTTCACCTTTTTAACCCTTCCCATAGCTTTTGAGCAGCATTACAGTTGATAAAAACGTTACCTTTATAAGCAATCGTGGACTTATAAAACTGGCAAAAATCATCTTAGTAGGATGTGCAAATGAGGGCTCGCAAGTGCAAAGGGGCGGCGTCAACCTCGTAGGTGCCCAGGCAGCTCTGCCTTATCGTCGCTTCCCCCCGCCCATCCTTTCCCTCTGCCCGCCCATCTTCTTACTTCTTCTTTCGCCGAGATCCCGCGCCTGCGCACTGAGTCCATCGGCCGGCGCATTCCATTCCTGGTATGGCATCACAGTAATTAATGCACATGCGCCGGCTAACGGACTCAGTGCGCAGGATCTCGGCGAAAGAAGAAGTAAGAAGATGGGCGGGCAGAGGGAAAGACTGGGCGGGGGAAGCGACGATAAGGCAGAGCTGCCTGGGCAACTACGAGGTTGACGCGGCCCCTGGGCACTTGCGAGCCCTCATTTGCACATCCTACTAAGATGATTTTTGCCAGTTTTATAAGTCCACGATTGCTTATAAAGGTAACGTTTTTATCAACTGTAATGCTGCTCAAAAGCTATGGGAAGGGTTAAAAAGGTGAAACTGATGACAGACTCCCTTTAAAGAGAAACTATTTGATATAGTGCAGTGCACAATACTGTTCTGTTTAGCATACTGTTACTGTATTGTGTGCTAAAATGCATACATTCATGTGTGCGAGACTGAAAAATTAACAAGTTATATCTCCAGCTCTAGGGTGGGCCCCCAAAATCAATTCCACTGGTGGGCCCTAGGCACCCCAGTCCGACACTGGGTATAGTATTATATATGGTACACACCGGGTATAGTATTATATATGGTACATGCCGGGTATAGTATTATATATGATACACGCAGGGTATAGTATTATATATGGTACACACCGGGTATAGTATTATATATGATACACACAGGGTATAGTATTATATATGATACACACAGGGTATAGTATTATATATGATACACACAGGGTATAGGGTGTGTATAGTATTATATATGATACACACAGGGTATAGTATTATATATGATACACACCGGGTATAGTATTATATATGGTACACACAGGGTATAGTATTATATATGGTACACATCGGGTATAGTATTATATATGATACACACAGGGTATAGTATTATATATGATATACACAGGGTATAGTATTATATATGATACACACAGGGTATAGTATTATATATGATACACACAGGGTATAGGGTGTGTATAGTATTATATATGATACACACAGGGTATAGTATTATATATGATACACACCGGGTATAGTATTATATATGGTACACACAGGGTATAGTATTATATATGGTACACATCGGGTATAGTATTATATATGATACACACAGGGTATAGTATTATATATGATACACACAGGGTATAGTATTATATATGATACACACAGGGTATAGGGTGTGTATAGTATTATATATGATACACACAGGGTATAGTATTATATATGATACACACCGGGTATAGTATTATATATGGTACACACAGGGTATAGTATTATATATGGTACACAGGGTATAGTATTATATATGGTACACAGGGTATAGTATTATATATGGTACACAGCGGGTATAGTATTATATATGATACACACAGGGTATAGTATTATATATGATACACGCCGGGTATAGTATTATATATGGTACACGCCGGGTATAGTATTATATATGGTACACGACGGGTATAGTATTATATATGGTACACGACGGGTATAGTATTTTCGGTCCTCATCCGAGTCACATTTTTTGCGGATCGGATACGGACCTATTCATCTCTATGGGCACGCAAAAGGTGCGTATAGCACACCGTGTACTGTTCGCATCTGTAAAGATAGGAGTCTCACTCTTGTCCGTTTTTCAGACTAGGACAGGACATTTCTGCAGGAGTAAAAAAAAAATGGCGGCAGGCTCTTGGTCATTATCTATGTTTTGCGGATCCGCCATTTGTGGCCTGCAAAAACGGATATGGTCATAAGGGATAGTAGATTATATAATGCCCCGTCGTCATCACATCTCAGCGTCCACTTACGGTCGGATCCCGGTAGGTGTTCCCGGGCAGGAATGGCAGCCCGTGCACAGGATGAGAGGACATGATGTCTCCCTGGATGTCTCCTCTCTCGGTCTGTGGGCCCGGCCGTCTCCCTGCAGCTTGTTCTGTCTCCAGGCAACGGTCAGGCCTGACTCTGGTCTCCATAGTAATGGTAAACACTGTGTGGCCACACCCCCTGCTGCTGGTCACCTGACTCTGTCAGCTTCCTGGTCTCCTGTACACGCAGCATGATTACGTGGGGACACTTAGTGGTCACCCAGCTTTCCCAGAGTCCTGAATGACAAAACAATCGGCCTCCTGTTCAGGAGACCCAGCTTTCCCAGGGACCTGAGCGGCTGAATGTCTACTAAGGGCTCGTTCACACGACCGTTGGTGTCCCGTTCCTGTATGGCTTCCATAGCGTTCCGTTCCGTGCTTCCGTTCCGCATCTCTGGATTTGCGGACCCATTGAAGTGAATGGGTCCGCATCTTGCGTGAAGGAACCCTCACGCTGTATAAGTAGGAAGAATTGCCATTCAGGACACCCAGCTTTCCTAGAGTTCTGAATGGCAAAGCTTTCTAATTAGGTGATCATGCCCACCCTGCTGTAGAACCTGGTAGAAATGTCCTTCAGGACACCCAGCTTTCCTAGAGTTCTGAATGGCAAAGCTTTCTAATTAGAAATGTCCTTCAGGACACCCAGCTTTCCTCCAGGCCTGACTGGCTAAATATCTAGTTCTACAGAGATGCATCTCGGGCTCTATTAGTATTAGCATTCAGGACACCCAGCTTTCCCAGAGTCCTGAATGGCAAATCTGTCTAATTAGAAATGTCCTTCAGGATACCCAGCTTTCCTAGAGACCTGAAGGGCACCCTGTATAACAGGGCAGGTACTATTCTAAACACACAGCTTTCCCAGAGTCCTGAAAGGCAAAATGTCTAGTTATGCAGAGACACATCTCAGGCAGTTAGTACTAGCATTCAGGAGACCCAGCTTTCCCAGAGCCCTGAAGGGCAGATGTACGCTGTATACTTGAATACCCAGCTTTCCTAGAGACCTGAACGGCCTTATGTCTATTTGGGCTTTTTTACATCTCCCACTGCATAACTAGACAGACTCATCATTCCAGACACCCAGCTTTTCCAGAGTCCTAAAAGGCAACCTATGCAGTCATGCAGGACTACTCTTTAACTGGGCAGAAAAAAAAATATTCAGGAGACCCAGCTTTCCCAGAGTCCTGAATGACAAATCCGTCTAGTAAGGCAGTGATACATCACTCGGGACGGCAAATCCGTCCGCTATACAGTGATATTTCCCCTGCAGTATACCTAGGCCATTAGACTGTAGGACACCCAGCTTTCCCAGAGGCCGGAAAATCAGCTTAACTATTCAGGAGAACTGCTATTAGAGTGACAACCGCTGGGAGGTGAGGACCACACTGGTAACTGCCACTAGGGGGAGCTCCCTGCATGCAGATTTATCCAGTACCTATGGAGCTCAGCACTAGCTCCCTCTAGTGGTGGTCACATGCAGTCAGAAGAATTATAGGTCTAACCTTGCATTGTAATATGCAGATAATTATAGAGGGGGTGAGAATCAGTTTTGAGAGATGTAATAAAATTTTCTTATCACAGTTATTACAAAAAAAATCTCATCTAAAAATAAGATAATAACACTTTTATTAGTATTAACCCCTTTAGGACACAGCCTTATTTCACCTTCAGGACCAGGCCATTTTTTGCAAATCTGACCAGTGTGACTTTAAGTGCTGATAACTTTAAAACGCTTTGACTTATCCAGGCCGTTCTGAGATTGTTTTTTCGTCACATATTGTACTTCATGACACTGCTAAAATTAAGTTTAAAAAAAAATCATTTTTATTTAAATACAAAATTTGTCAAAAATTGCAAATTTCCAAGTTTCAATTTCTCTACTTCTATAATACATAGTAATACCTCAAAAATAGTTATTACTTTACATTCCCCATATGTCTACTTCATGTTTGGATCATTTTGGGAATGATATTTTATTTTTTGGGGACGTTACAAGGCTTAGAAATTTAGAAGCAAATCTTGAAATTTTTCAGAAATGTTTAAAAACCCAATTTTTAGGGACCAGTTCAGGTCTGAAGTCACTTTGCGAGGCTTACATAATAGAAACCACCCAAAAATGACCCCATTCTAGAAACTACACCCCTCAAGCTATTCAAAACTGATTTTACAAACTTTGTTAACCCTTTAGGTGTTCCACAAGAATTAATGGAATTTTGGCAGATTTTCCATTTTAATAATTTTTTTCCAGTTACAAAGCAAGGGTTAACAGCCAAACCAAACTCCATATTTATGGCCCTGATTCTGTAGTTTACAGAAACACCCCATATGTGGTCGTAAACCGCTGTACGGGCACACGGCAGGGCGCAGAAGGAAAGGAATGCCATATTCCGTTTTTGGAAGGCAGGTTTTGCTGGACTGTTTTTATTGACACCATGTCCCATTTGAAGCCCCCCTGATGCACCCCTAGAGTAGAAACCCATAAAAGTGACCCCATCTAAGAAACTACACCCCTCAAGGTATTCAAAACTAATTTTGCAAACTTTGTTAACCCTTTAGGTGTTCCACAAGAATGAATGGAAAATAGAGATAAAATTTAGAAATTTCACTTTTTTGGCAGATTTTCCATTTTAAGATTTTTTTTACTTTTACAAAGCAAGGGTTAACAGCCAAACAAAACTCAATATTTATGGCACTAATTCTGTAGTTTACAGAAACACCCCATATGTGGTCGTAAACCGCTGTACAGGCACACGGCAGGGCGCAGAAGGAAAGGAATGCCGTACGGTTTTTGGAAGGCAGGTTTTGCTGGACTGGTTTTTTTGACACCATGTCCCATTTGAAGCCCCCCTGATGCACCCTTAGAGTAGAAACTCCAAAAAAGTGACCCCATCTAAGAAACTACACCCCTCAAGGTATTCAAAACTGATTTTACAAACGTCGTTAACCCCTTAGGTGTTCCACAAGAGTTATTGGCAAATGGAGATGAAATTTCAGAATTTAAAATTTTTGGCAAATTTTCCATTTTAATAAATTTTTCCAGTAACAAAGCAAGGGTTAACAGCCAAACAAAACTCAATATTTATTGCCCGGATTCGGTGATACCTAATACTTTTTTATTTATTTATGTAAGTTTTACACAATGATTTCATTTTTGAAGCCCAAAAAATCATGTTTTAGTGTTTCCATAGTCTGAGAGCCATAATTTTTTCAGTTTTTGGGCAATTACCTTGGGTAGGGTAAGATTTTTGCGGGATGAGATGACGGTTTTATTGGCACTATTTTGGGGTGCGTGTGACTTTTTGATTGCTTGCTATTACACTTTTTGTGATGTAAGGTGACAAAAAATGGTTTATTTAGCACAGTTTTTATTTTTTATTTTTTACGGTGTTCATCTGAGGGGTTAGGTCATGTGATATTTTTATAGAGCCGGTCGATACCTAATATGTATACTTTTTTTCCCCCCCCTATTTTTTACAATTTTTTTTTAACTTTATTTGGGGAAAATGACGTTTTTGTTTATTTTTACTTGAAACGTAAAATTTTTTGGGGGGAAAACTTAATTTTTTCAACTTAATTTTTTTACTTTATTTTTTGTCCCACTTTGGGACTTGAACTTTTGGGGGTCTATTCCTTTTACAATGCATTCCAATACTTGGCTGTATGAGTAATACAGTGAGTATTACTCATACAGCTTCCGGCCTGTGAGATCCAGGGGGCTGGACCTCACAGGCTCGTCACCGGAAGGCATCACGCTGCCTTCCATGACATCGGGTCCCCCCTACAGCCCCATGGGGACCCGATGGCACCGCCGCCAGCCGCCGCAACCGCAGGTAAAATCGCAAACCGCAGGTCTGAATCGCCGACACGGGGGGGTCACGGGTCACGGGCCAAGGTGCCTGCTCAATGATTTGAGTAGGCACCGGGTTCCGATCACCGCCTGCCGGGCGGCGGTGATCGGAAATACACATGACGTACCAGTACGTCATGGGTCCCTAAGGGGTTAAAGGGGTTGTACCAAGATTAACACTTATCATCTATCTGTAGGGTAGATGATTAACCCCTTCCTGCCATTTTCCTTTTTTTTTTCTCTCAGCATTCCAAGAACCATAACTTTTTTTTTTTATTTCCATTGTTTTTTTGTGAGACAAGTTGTCCTTTCTAATGGCACTATTTAATACTGCATATGATGTAGTGTAAAGCTGGCAAAAAAAAAATCCAAATTGCGTTCCCTATGCAGTGAAGCTGACCTATTACCTTCTCCAGTTCAGTCCGAATACAGCGATATCACATTTACCGTATATAGTTTTTTCTTGTGTTTTTATGTTTAAAGAATTAAATAACATAGACCCTCATAACTTTATTATATCTACAGAGCTGTGTGAGGGCTAATTTTTTCTGAGGTGAGCTATATTTTTCCTTGTTACCATTTTGGGGTCTATATGACTTTTCTGATCACTTTTTATTCAATTTTTTAGGATGGGATGGCGAAGTGATCAAAAAATAGCAGGTCATCCATTTAGATTTTTTTTTTCTGTTACGCTATTCAGTGTATGAAATAAATACATTTATATTTTAATAGTTTGGGTGTTTATTTTTATTTGTAAAATAATTTATTTTTATTTGTAAAATGGGGAAAGGGGGTGATTTGAAAAAAAAAATATATATATATATATATAATTTTTTTTTTTTTTTTTTTTTTTTTATTTATTTATTTTCACAATAATTGTTTTGTCCCCCTAGGGGACTTTAACATACAATCATCTGGTTGTTTATATGATTTACCATTGCAGCCTATGGGAGATTCACTAAGTTCCTATCAAGCCCTGCCATAGGCAGGCTTGATAGGAACTTTGATGTGACAGAGGAGTCTTCAGAGGGCCTGAGGCAGCCATAGCAACCGGATGGCTCCAACGTCCTGGTCGTGTGGGAGCCGTTTGGTTACTGGGAGTGCAGTGCTCCCAGTAAATGACTGGTCAGATGCCGTGGTCGCAAGTCTATGTTTGGAGTTGTCTGTGACCATGGACTCTCTGCTGTGTCTCCTGATCTGGCGCCTGACATCCACCATGTCGGGAAAGGGTTAGTGTCTGATCGATGGGGTCTAATCACTGGCTCCACCCCCTATGACAAAAATGGGGGTCCAGTGTCCCCTGTTTGAATGGAGCAGCAATGAATTCCTGTGGTTAGGTAATAAGGGTTGGTCTTGCTACAACCCCTTTGATAATAATAATTCCTGCAGTTAGGATCATTGTGTATAAAAATGCCTTCATCACTTTGGAACTAAAAGAAAAATAAATGATATAATATAAAAATAACATCATACAAAATATGCCATTTATTATGCAAATAATATCAGTAGTAATAATATGTAATACTTTTGTTACATAAAAATACATTTTAAAACTGTTCAGGTGCTGGCCACATGGTGGCGCCTTTACACTGAAGGCTGATGCAGGATATTGTCCTCTGTCCTTTGTCTTGGCCGCCCTCTGACATCACACGGGCTCGCTCACATACTGTGCAGTAATAACCGGCTCACCTCGCCCGCTATGACATCAGTGACCTGCTGTAGTCATATGAAGGACGTGGGGATCATCCCTCCAGCCGCCTTTGCAGTGATGTTCTCTCCCATGTTCTGTAGGACTGATACAATACTTGCCGTTCTAATAAATGTTATTTTATTTTTCCAAATCCTGTGATCAATTTGATGCAGATTTCGGGGCATGCTGGGAATATTGTCCATGACGTCTTACTGGTGCGATGCCAATAAGAAAATTTCTTTTTTTTGGACAAATTATCTAAAAATCGCGGGCAGCCAAAATTAAGTTGTGTAGTGAAAGGGAGGCCTGAGGAGCAATTATAGGTAGGTAGGTTAGAAGGTGGTTATTACTGTAGTGATCAGTGTAACATATAATGGCGGTATTTAGTGGTTGGCCTTGGCCTCCTGTATCTTCCCAATAGGTGACCTTACACATCTGTGCCACTGGTGTATAGGACTACCTTCTCCAGAGGAACTAGATTCTTAGCAAACATGAGTAGCAAAACCCGACACCATAATGTGGTTCCCATTTTGATCTGTGGGCCCCTTTTGTTACGGCCTTTGGTGTGCTCTGTGACACTTTTGCCACGCTTGCTGTTGCCTGTGGCAACGTGTTGCTGTTTCAGCATGCGGGGGCAGTGTCACGGCCTTTGTGGTGTGTGCCATGACATGGCTGCTTTGCATGTTGTTGCCTGCGGCAACGTGTAGCTTTTTATGCTGGTGTGTGCACTTCCCCTTTAAGTTGTATCCTCCTCTGTCCAGTGCTGGAGGGGTTAACCACCTTGTTGGGTGTGGTCACTAGGTGCTTTAACTTACCTGTGGCTAGAGGCCAGTCAGTGGTACTCCAGCAATGGTGTGTGCTGGAGTTATGCTCCTGGTCTTCATGTTTCATCTCCCAGATTCAGGGCCTCCTAGTGGGACATCGAGGTCTCCAGCGATGTCTTCCCTCCCTTACATGTGTTGTATGTTTAGTGTGGGGTTATGATTTGGTGTGTTGTTATGTCTAGCTTGGTGTTCCATGTCTGGTATGTTTGGTGATATCTTCCAGCATGGTTGCTTGACATTTCCCGTTTGTTGTCTTCCTCCGGAAGGGGGCTGGTTTCCCGGAAGGGTGAACCAATAGTCTGTATGCTGCGCTGCCCGGGGCCACCGTGCATCTTGCTGCATGAGGGTCCAGGCAGTTACTGGTGAGCTGGTTTCCTGTATGTGTTGTTTGTACGGTGCCTGGTTTGGTGTGTGGGCTCCTGTACGTATGCACGGGTTCCAGTCGTGGTGGCAGCGGCAGGTAAGTGTGTTTTCCGGTGTTCTTACCTGCCGATCCAGTTGCTGCATATGGTCTTTTAATTTCTCTGCTTCTAGGCCTTTTGAGACTCCTGTTCTCAAAAGAACAGGGCGCCTCTCCTTAGCTCCTTTGTGAGGGATTCTCAGGACGACTCAGGGCCTCAGGTATCCAGGGTATGAGCCGTCCTACCATCCAGGTCCGCTCATACGGTGAGGAGTTAGGGAGAGGATTAGGGATGCTATAGGAGGTGACCTGCTCCCTTATCCTTGTGTTCAGGCCTAGTTGCTTTCCTTATTCCCCATTCATCGTACGGTCGGGGGGTTTTCCCCACTCCCCACGTGACACCTTTACTTCCTTGTGGACTACTACCACCTGCATTGCCCTCACTTAAATACTAAACCATACATCTTTCTAAGGGTGGATGCAGAATGGAGATGATCCCTACTTTTCAAATGCCCAGAGAACCTTGGTCCACCTCTGGTTAGGTGGCAGACCCGATATGGCTGACAATACGGCTGTACTCCATATATATGGAGCTGACACCCACCCCCACTGACTATGGATGGATCAGTTTCTAGGTGAAGGTCTGTGGGCCACCCTAATGCCAAGAACCCTAGACAGTGGCCATTTAACCAAATGGTCAGTCCACTCCAGTAGGTGGTCACCCATAAGGTCCTCCACTCAGTCCCAATTTTTACTTGTCTGTCCTGTACACCGCACCCTAAATGGGTGGATCTTATACCAATGTGCTCAAAATAGGGGCGTTCCTGTGGGCCTTGTGGGTGTTCCCGGGTGAGGCTTAACACAGGGCTTGACAAATTTCCTTGGAATCTAGGAGCCAGCTAAAAAAGTTAGGAGCCAGGCGGAGCCGCGTCATAAAATCTATATTGCGATATAATTTTAAGCATGTGCGATATGCGATATATATGTCACAGCCAAACAGCTGAGAAGCGCTGACAGGAGCTTTTCAGATCCTCCTCCTTGAATTTCTTTGTTTTGGTTTAGTTTCTCATCTCGTTAGTCTATCTCAGCTGTCATGCAGTTGGACTGATTGCTGCCCTTTAAGTTCCTCCCCATAATGCAGTAGTGTGCGGCTGATACAACTTCCTGGAGTGTGTGTGCATGTTGTTCCCAGTTCCCAGTTCCCAGTTCCCAGTCCTCAGTCGTCAGTCGTCTGCAAGATAAGTGCTGTTTATGTATTTATGATTTTCTCTTTTCTGGATCCAGGTGACCCTGACTCCCTCCGTGTCAGTGTAGGGAGCCGGTGGTCGTGTCCCCTCACTATTGTAGGGTCTTCAGGTAATAGATAGCCGAGGAACGTGGATATGCGCCCATCCACCTTTGGGGTGTTCGCATAGGCTGAGCAGTGAGGGAGAGTGGCAGGTCTATTGCAGGGGTCTCCCTTTGTTCCTTAGTTGTGGATCCAGAGAGTCTTTGTTTATATGGTATTGTCTTGTTTCCTGTACACCATCCGTGACAATATATCGCGATATATTGTTTTCTAAATTTGGGGGGGGGTGTTTAAACTTTTTTTTTTTTTTTTTACTTTTTATTTAATAACTATTAGCCTCCTTAAGGGCTAGAACCCTTGTCATATTCACCCTAATAGAGCTCTATTAGGCTGAATAGGACTTTACACTCTCCCTGCTGCCCTGTGCTTTGTGCACACAACAGCAGGGAGCTGACCATGGCAGCCAGCCTCTGATCAGCCCCTCCAGCCTCTGATCAGCCCCCCCAGCCTCTGATCAGCCCCCCCAGCCTCTTATCAGCCCCCCCCCCCAGCCTCTGATCAGCCCCCCCAGCCTCTGATCAGCCCCCCAAGCCTCTGATCAGCCCCCCCCAGCCTCTGATCAGCCCCCCCAGCCTCTGATCATCCCCCCCAGCCTCTGATCAGCCCCCCAGCCTCTGATCAGCCCCCCCCAGCCTCTGATCAGCCACTCCAGCCTCTGATCAGCCCCTCCAGCCTCTGATCAGCCCCTCCAGCCTCTGATCAGCCCCCCCAGCCTCTGATCATCCCCCCCAGACTCTGATCAGCCCCTCCCCCCTCCCTCTTATCAGCCCCCTCTGGTAACAAACCCACCCCCCTCCCTCCCCAGTATTAATCATTGGTGGCAGTGGCCACAGGGTCCCCCTTCTCCTCCTCCCCCCATCATTGGTGGCAGTGGGCAGTTCTGATCGGAGTCCCAGCAGTGTAATGCTGGGGCTCCGATCGGTTACCATGGCAGCCAGGACGCTACTGAAGCCCTGGCTGCCATGGTATGTTAGTGAGCAGCATTATACTCACGTGCGCCGTGATCGCCGGGAGCTCCTTCTTCTCATAGGTATGTGCGGCGCATTGCTAATGCTATAAGCATTAGCAATGAGCCGCACAGACAGAAGAAGGAGCGCCCGGCGGCCACGGCGCACGTGAGTATAATGCTGCTTACTAACATACCATCGCAGCCAGGACTTCAGTAGCGCGACTCCTGGCTGCCATGGTAACCGATCGGAGCCCCAGCATTACACTGCTGGGACTCCGATCAGAACTGCCCACTGCCACCAATGCAGACAAACATTCCCGGCACCCGACCTCTGACAGGACGCTGTGATCCGCGCGATTAACCCCTCAACTGAGGGGTTAATCGCGCGGATCACAGCGTGCAGTCATAGGGGCCGGGATATGGCCGGCACATTCATTGGTGGCGCAGTGGCCACAGTCCCTCCCCTTCTCCTCCTACTTTGTTCTTAGTGGCCAGCAGCAGCCGCGCACAGTGGGGAGGGAGGGACTCCTCTCCTTCTCCACTGTGCCGGCTCAGGAAACCATGGTGCGCGCCAAGAGCGCATCTTTGAAAACGGGCTGACAAATACCCAAGCGCCAGGATCAAATTCCTGGTCGCCATGGCGACCTGGTGCCCGGGATTTGTCGAGCCCTGGCTTAACATGTCCTTCTTTTTGGTTTTCAAATAATGGTAAGGATTCGGAGGCACAGGCAAATCTTCATTTTTGGAAAGAAGTACCCTTGAAGTAATTATCAAAAATACCGGGAGTGTAAAAAGTATTTTATTGTATTTGGTCACCACGTACAAGTTACACCAAGTTAAAAAAAAAAACGTAGGCAAATGAATGAGTACAAGACACAACTGTGGAGATTTGTCAAGATTTTATATTGGGATCAACAAATAATTGAAAAAAATATATAAATTATTTTAAAAAGTATTACCGATAACATAAAAAAAAAAAAAAAAAAAAAACCCTGAATAAATTCTAGTAGAATTAGTCAAAATCTGAGATGGTGGGTAGGCTTCTACATCGTTTAAAGGGTTTCTCCATTTCCATATGTGGACAATCCCTTTAAGATGGATTTAGTTACACGGTGAACGCTACCCCAGTGACATCAGGAATATTGGTCACACGGCCTAGGCACAGCTCAGTCCCATTAAAGGGGTTATCCAACCGCCATAATGTCCCCCCTGATGCCTGTGCCCCTCATACTGGTCATACTTACTCCGCGCCGCTTCTGATGTCGCACGTCCGCCGCTGCATCTTCCCATCACGCGGATCAAAACTTATGGCAACAGGGGAAGGGGGGGGGGGGGGTAATTTTCCACCAATAGCAGGCTGCAACAGGAATGAGCCTCCCTTGCTAGGAAGGCTCGTTCCCTTCGTGTCCTGGCTGCCTCGCCCCCGGGTCGCCGGATGTTTTGATCCACGCCACAAGGAGATGCAGAGGCAGCCGTGCGACGTGGGTGCCAGTGAGCGGGGTAAGTATGACCAGTACGAGGGGCCCGGGCATTAGGGGGGGACATTATAGAGGTTGGATAACCCTTTCAAGTGAATGGGCCTAGGCTGCAATACCAAGCACAGCCACTATAAAATGTATGGCGCTGTGCTTGGTATACTGTGAGGAGGCCGCAGCACTCACTGGAGCATCGCAGCCCCCACTGATCAGATATCGATGGCCTATCCTGACGATGAGTCATCCATATCCTACAATTAGAATACCCCTTTAATTTCAGATCCTTTTGATAAATGAGGTCCTAGGTATTTACACTCTAGTACAGTACCAGGTATTAAAACATATTTTCATCATACATAGTAAAAACCTACACACGGTGGATGTAAGGAACTCCACCATGTCAGCAGCTTGACCATTGAAAAATCTATGTATATATAAAAAATAAAAAAAATAAAAAAATTGCAAGCAATTTATAATTGTATGGGACCGTTCTGCCACGTTCTTGTAGGGCCGTCAGTGACCCTGAATATTAGATTAACGAGGAGCTTTATTCCTTCATTATGGGTACAAGTGTATTTACGATATATAACACTGATATATATATATTGTAAAGACAATGGGGGGAATTTATCAAGTCCGTTTTGCTTGAGTCTGCGTTGCCACATTTATCAAATGTCTCATGTTACTTGATAAATTTGTCTTATCCTTAGCCCTTACACTTTTGTCTAGAGAAGCTCCTTCAGTTTTCCGATTCCACCTTCCTCCTGGAGTGAGATTTGCGACTTTTTTGTGACTTAAAAAAAAAAAAAAGTCTCAGAGATAAATCTGGAGTGAAACTCATTAACATAGCTAACCGCACCCACATTACAAAACTGGAGTGAGTGGTCTAAAAATGCAAAAAGTCACAACATTTTGTGCAAGAGAGTGCAAAAAAAAGTCACAAAATTTAGAGCAATCGCTTAAATTTTGCGCAAGTCGCAAAATCCCTATTATTGCTACTTTTTAATGCCAGGAGTGAAGGTATGATAAATCAAAGCCAATATATTTATTCAGATTAGGCTCCACCCCCGAGGAGCTAACAATGTAATTTCCCCACTATGGAGCCAGAAAGACTATGGGTACCAAGAAGCCTGTACCATGTTGCTGCTCTAGGGCCCTGGATGCTCCCCGAGGAAGAAAGGCGATCCCTTCGAAAGGCGCCAGATTTTTGGTGCACAACAGCTCCTGCTACCGTGAGGTCACCGGCGCTCCGATTTGGAGAGCAAGCTTTTTTGAATAGGAAACATGCTGCTGGCCGGGGCCCGTTTTCCAACTACACAGCCTGACTGTTTCCACCGGACTGGAGGATAGGGACAACTATCAAGTATTCACCACTACACATCAACATCGCGGACTCTCCTCTAGAAGTACAGGTAGGCGCGAAGGTGTCGCATATAGATACTACTTATACCTTAGAGGACAGCAGACTTGGTAGAACCCTGCTTCTAGTCATTGGTACTTAGGTGCAGTCAGAGAGTAGGCGCAGGAATTCTTCTTTTGAATGTACATATGCTGCCCTGGTTGGATTTGAACCCAGAACAACAGCACCATAAATCAACATGGCCAACCTCTTGGTCAATATGATACGTATTACTAGAAAGGAATAAGACTGGTGGTACTTACTCTTAAAATTTTAAGTGGGTTCCTCAAGCTGTGGACAGTTCCTTTAATTACTTAGTCACAGTGGTCAGTTGCATATCTATTGTTGCTTATTCTATATAGGCTAATATGGCATAAGTGGCCGCTGGCATTACGTGAGGATGCCAGTGGCCCAAGAGTCTCATGTGCATTATACGTCCACTCAGAGAACACGTGGACATCATGCAAAGGCCTGCTTCATTGCATCTAGTGATTATTTTCCAGTGCAAACTAAACACCTCGGCCAGCCTTCAGCGCAATCTTCTATACAGTTTTTATATTATTTTACATATCGCATTATTAAAGATTAGACATAAACTTATACAGTATATAAAAGGCTACAATCGCCAGCACCTGCTCATTAAATGTTAAGACTGTCCATGAGTATAATAAGTTATAATAACGTAAGTCTTGGACTCAAAATTAAATGAAGGAGATTTCCACAATAGAAGACCCTAATTACCAAAATTGTAAAGATTCTTTCCTTCCTCCTCAACCGATTCCTCCGATGGGTGAGAACTGTTTGGTCTTGGAGACAATAACTGAACTCTATGATTTTTCACCTTGGAAGGTGAAGGCTGAGGTCAAGGAACATTCCATGTTAAGACACATGACCAGTTAACGCTTTAGTTTTGGCTCACAATAACAGATGGAAATAACTGACCAAATAGAGTGAACTTGGAGTGAACTTGGCCTAAGGCCAAGAGAAATCTGAACCAGGTCTTCTCCATGATGTTGACGGACAGTGTTAGAACAACACATGGAAGCTATCAACACTACAAAAGGATAGGTCCAGGGTTGGACTGACCCACCAAAGACCCAGCTAATGCAGGAAAAGTCAACACATGGAAGCTATCAATACTACGAAAAGGATAGGTCCAGGGTTGGAATGGCCCACCAAAGACCCAGGTGATGCAGGAAAAGTCAACACTATCTTAAGCTGATAGTAGAATGAGGAGCCCAAAGTCCTTCAGTTCAACACAAGATAAGTTCAAGTTTCGATCATGTATGAAGTGCCATTGTGAAACATTACCTAAACTATTGTAACAAGTCTCTCAGATATATTCTGTCCCATGCCATATCTGGTCCCCTTGTCATACCTAATTTGTCATCTATTGGCCAAGACCTACTGAGGACCAGGTAGGCGATCAAGTGTTGCTTGAAGCTTAGAAACCATTGCAAATAATTGCCCACAGTCAAGGTCATACATTTCATGTTGCTGCTATGGAGCCCTTGGAAAGAAGGGGCCTAGTCTTGGTTTGCCCAACCCCTTCCCTCTCTACCTCTACTGAAGAACTTAAAGAAGCACTCTGAATCTTTTTTTCTATTTTACATATATTACTAACTTGCCACCAGTATTTTAGCTGTGTAATTTATTACACCCTCAGTGGCATTCATATATTTTGTACTCTTTCATTATGGGAACCTGGTCATGTAATCTCAAGTCTGACTGCTTGCTCAAATGTGTAAACAGGAACTCAGTCTCTCCCTGTGGCTGACTTCCTGTGAACTACAGAATAACATCATCACCTATCAAATCCCTCCTGGCAGCACTCAGGCCCCTCCCCTACCTCCGTGTTCCTCTGTATATCCTTGTATTCTGTTGAAGATGTAATGTCTCCACTATCTAAAGGTCCAGAAGTGCAGATATATAGTAGGTGAATGTATACTGACTTGCAGTACCTGCCTGTACTATCTTTGTGTGCTGACTCTCCAGTGTAGTTCTATGGGATGTAGATTCACACTGGTCTCCCTGCGTCCTGCATGTAAGAGCTGACAGAGGAGAGAGAGACATGACAGGGCAGACAGGACAGACAGGCCCATAGGAGAACATGACCCTGCAGTGTGAGGGGACAGCCTTTCTATGTCACTGATCTGTCATGGCTGCCTTTACATAGAGCAGTGCAGTGTGATGAGACTCCAACCCCTCTATCTCTGCAAAGTCATGCATGATGGGTTAGGGTTAGAACAAAGCAAGATTATACAAGGTATACAAAAGATCCTCTATCTTATTTTTTAATAATGGCCTAATCTGCACTATATAGGCAAATAAAAAAATAAAAAAACTGAGTGCTTCTTTATTGTTAGCAACAATATTTGGGATTTGGTCCAAGGGTCATAGAAAGGGGGAGAAATCATGTCCTTCTGTCCTACAAAACCTGGCACCATCAAGTTTGGTCCTTCTTGTGGAGTCCTACATCTTCTATGTTTGTCCCAACCGGCATTTAACCATCAAGAGAAGCCCTTCAACGTGAATTTTCCATGCCTGAGAACTGCTTAACAGAAGCATCAAACTCTTAACTGGATTTCCTGTTAAAGGGTTCAGAAATGTTTCAAGTTCTAAAAAAAAACCTGAAACATCTAATTAAAGGGAAAGTTCTACTGATGATCACCTTCTCTATTGGACAAAAAAATTGGCTTAATTTTCTAAGACAATTTTAAATGGGACTTTTCACCAAAGGAAGAAAAATTAGTGCAATATTCTGAGGTTTTTCCACAAGTGCTAATGGCTGCCTTGGACAGACACCATGTTGGAAAGAAAATTGTAAAAGGCTAAAAAAAATGACCAACATTCAGTTTTACATCCAAACCTCTGTTTTAGTGGTAAATAAATGAGTAGGTCCTATGTTATTAAATAACATGATCTGGATGAGATGTGAAGTAAAAGACGTTCCTTGTGTTCCTTAAAAGTCTTTCTTGGCTAGTTTTTCCTTAATTTTCTGCCGTAGGTAGAAGGCCGTAAGGGCTGTGCAGATAATGTGCAAGAAGAACGAAAGGCAAGAGTATAGGGTTAAGGTTGGACTGTACCGTGTGGTGAAATGTTCATGTCTGGCCTGGTAGTCTAGTAGCACGGCTTCCAGTTGGCACAGAGTGCATAATCCTAAAAGTAAGTGAAAAATTTGGTGGCCATGGCCGATGATATCACATCCACCAGGGAAGAATTTTTCCGGGACGGGACAAGAGAAAAAGTAGGAGCTAATAACAAAGAAGATGATCTGTAGAGAATGAAACCAAATCGCCCTGTCTGAGCAGTCCTCCATAGAACAAACTATAATCCGATGGACCACTGGGCTAATATCTAAGATATAGGCCAACCCAGAAGGGACAACCTGGCAGACTTTTCTCTCAACTGGATACGGCCTCCTGTAGCGATATTTGGCATAGCAGCATCCCACACAGGACAACCATCCCAGTAAAGCAGCCCCCGGCAAGAAGTAAGGCCATAGTATGTCATACCAAGCTTGGTGGGAACTATAGTAGTAATGGGCCAAAGCACTTCCGTACTGGTAAGTGCTAACCCCAACGTAGTCCATGAAGTAGAAAGTGTAATGTGCCAGCTCGGATTTGGACTGGAGCAAGTGTGCAAGTATACTGCATGTGAGATAGGTCAACGAGGCCAACACATATAAGACTAGAGGGATGGATAATGTATTCCAGGAGAAGTCTTCATTGTCCACGAAGGCTCGAAATCTCAAGAGGACAGCCAAGGCCACCAGAAGGTGAGTCCAGACATTCACTGATTCATTGTGCTTTTGGAAAAGGCTAAGAAAGTAATACTTCCAGTCTTGGTCTGTCGGTCGGTATCCAGACTGAATGTAGGGTTCTCTGAAGAGCTTGGGAACATCCGAATCCTTGACTGTAGAAGGCATCTTCTTGAGAAGGCCACTCTCTAGGAGCTTGGGGAAGCGGCGTAGCTGTTGACCACTGATAGACAATGTGCTTATACATTCCAGAATGGCTGTAGTCATTGTTGGAGAACTGAGGTTGATGAACGTCGATGTAATCTGATTTCGACCTAAAGAGAGGGGAAAAAACATAAGTCAACTCATAAAAAACATCTAAAACAAGGACTAACAGAGACAAATGTTTCATGACCATCTTATCTAATCATATCTTCCATTACTTCAAAACCAGATGAATCTTTCCGCTTCTTTATAATTTATCGAGATTCTCAAAGAGTGAAGGCTTTTAGCTTGATGTGAGGTTGGAAAACCATAATACTAATACATGGCAATAAGAGCATACTACAATGTAAGTAGTCATTTATCCCTTTTACGTATCATTGTGGCCTGTAACATGCCCTCACCTGCCATGTGCCATTTATACCACTGGTAGCACCAGGGTCACTGTACTCCTTATAGCTATGTCCTTCTCTGCGGAGGCCCTCAGACAAAACATTACGTGGGCAACCCTCCCCATTTTTATGGAGGTAAGTATATATACAGTATTTTAAAAAACGACATACATAACGTGCACAAAAGGCCACATGAACACGACCGTATGTCACTGTTTTGCAGTCCACAAATTGCGGATCCGCAAAACGAAAACGGATGACATCCGTATTCCATTCGTTTTTTTAAGGACATGTTCAAATTATTTTTTTTTGGGGGGGGAAGGGGGGTTTACGGAACGGACATACTGATGCGGACCCATTGAAATGAATGGACACGGAAACGTTCGTGTGCATGTAGCCTAAGATTGCATTGGCCAAGTACCACCATACAGTGCCCTAATAATCGTGCCATCCAATACCAATACAATGGACCAAACTGTACGATGTAGAAGTAATGCTGCTATACAATGCTCTAATAATGTCATTGTGTAGTGTCCTAATAATAGTGCCATACATTGCCCATATCATAGACCAAACTGGATGATGTCTAAATAATACTGCCATACAATATCCTAATGTCCTTATATTGTCTCCTAATAATAGTGCCATACAGAGCCCATATAATAGACCAAACTGGATGATGTCTAAATAACACTGCCATAACAATGCTCTAATTTCGTTATGTAGTGTCCTAATAATAGGGCCGTACAGCGCCCTATAAGAGAGCATACGATGCTTTAATAATTTCCTTAATATAATCTCCTACTATAGCGCCATATAGTGCGCCTACAATACACAAAAGTACAAAACTATAACAACACTATACAGTGCCGCAACAATTTAATAGAGTGCCCAAATAACGCCATACAATGCCCATACGATAAGCTACATAGTGCTAATATAGTACCGCCAGATAATACTTTAGCTAGAGAGTCATGCAATACTCAAATAACAGAATTACTGCCCTTTACCCAACTAACAGTGCCATTCACCGCCACAGCAATGTCATCATATAGTCTTCTAATAATAGCGTCATACAGTGTCCAAAATAATATAGCTCCCAGATAATACCACCATAGAGTAATCTAATAACGTTGTGATACACCGCCACAGCAATGCCATTATGCAGTGTACAAATAATAGTGCCCAAGGAATACACACAGTCATACGATGCCTAGATAATACCACCATACAGTAATCACAGAGGTGTAGCAATAGTATATATAGTCATACTGTGTTCTGATAACAGTGTTATACACTGTCAAATAATAGCGCCATATAGTGCCCATACAATAGACCAAACTGTAATACAATGCTCTAATACTGGTGCTTCAAAATGTTCAAATAACTGACAATACGCAATAGTGTCATACACTGCCACCGCAATACCGCTATATAGTGCCCTCCAATGGCCATACACATAGTGCCGTAATCTAATAACAGTATCGTACGGTATCACGCCTTTTATCATAAAGTGGCTTAACATTAGCGCCATACAATGTCAATACAGTAGACCTAACTATACTATGCCTATATAATGCCGCCATACAGAGTTATACTTTAAGGGCTCGTGCACACGAACGTATTTTCTTTTTGTGTCCGTTCCGTTTTTGTTTTTTTTGCAGACCATATGCGGAACCATTCATTTTAACAAGTCCGCAAAAAAAAACGGAAGTTACTCCGTGTGCATTCCTTTTCGCCAAAAAATAGAACATGTCCTATTATTGTCCGCATTCTAATAGGGGCCAGCTGTTCCGTTCTGCAAAATACGGAATGCACACGGACGTCATCCGTATTTTTGGCGTATCCGTTTTTGTGGGCCGCAAAATACATACGGTCCAGCGTTTCTCAACTCCAGTCCTCCCCAGAATGTCGGGGTTATTTATCAAGGGACTTGCAACTATTTTAGCTGTCTTGACTGGCTGTGCGACAATATAAAGTCGCGCGCTTGGTGTTGAAAAGTTTTCGACGTTTGGGTGGACGTGTCACAGCGGCGGTGTCGGGACTCTGGCCCTGACAAATTTACTTATGTGTATATCTAGAAACAAGCGTACACGTTGGGGAAAAACGACATACTGTGCCATAGTGCGACGCCCCAAATATCACTGCCGTACATTGCAAACATAAAGCTGCTATACGCTGATCGCATAGCAGAGCCGTACAGCTTTTAATCAATGTGGCGCGTGTCTAAAACTAGGGTGCCATGGTAGCATGAGTGGGTATGGACATGACCTAGCCAACTGTTGTAAGGAGGAGCTGAACAGGTAAATCCTGGTGATCTGGTCTGTCAGAAGCCCCCTGAGGGCCACACCCTAAGGGCCACAACTCCCCCGCCCTAGAGCAGGAAATACAAGAAGTCATTTACAAAGACCGGCTTTTTACGCCACTCTTTGTTTCCCTTTTTTTGCACTGGCTTTGCTGGCGGGGGCGTGCCCCTCGTCAGAAATCAGACGCACCTTCCGCAGCCCCTTGCGCTGGCGGAAAACTAAACCAGACCCCAACTGGAGTGGTTCTTCGCCAACATTTACGTATGTTTCAAGACGTAAATGTTGGTAAATTTGTCGGGGCCGAAGTCCCGGCCTGGCCCCGGTCGCACTCTAGACACGCCTAAGTGTCGAAACGTGTCCTCATGTTTCCTATGAATTTTCAGGTGTCATGGTGATATCTATGGTTTTACATAGGACTGCTGGTAAACCTACCGCACTATAGTTAAATGACAAGCTGAGCTCTGCTACATCTGTATGTCTATATTGATAATGATGTCGTCTTACTCTTCTAGGACCGGCTTCCTCATGTTTCCTATGAATTTTCAGGTGTCATGGTGATATCTATGGTTTTACATAGGACTGCTGGTAAACCTACCGCACTATAGTTAAATGACAAGCTGAGCTCTGCTACATCTGTATGTCTATATTGATAATGCTGTCGTCTTACTCTTCTAGGAACGGCTTCCTCATGTTTCCTATGAATTTTCAGGTGTCATGGTGATATCTATGGTTTTACATAGGACTGCTGGTAAACCTACCGCACTATAGTTAAATGACAAGCTGAGCTCTGCTACATTTGTCTATAAATTTGTATAAATCATGTTTTCCTTTTACATTCGTCAGAAAGTTCTTCCCCTCGTCATTGTACTATAGTAAGGTGTTGTGTAGTTTTTACATAGGACTGCAGGTATACCTGCTAAGAGAGCGATCATGAGGAATGAACAGAGCTCTGCTACATCTTGTCTACTGATCTCCCTCCTTGTCATTCCTTTATATTAATATAGAGACATAGCAAAGCTGAGTTTGTCATGGTGACATCTTAACGTACTATCTATACAGTTTTACACAGGGCTGCAAGTCAGAGAGTGACAAACTGAGCTCTGCTACATCTATATATATATATATATATTCATATACAGTATACAGATTTCATTACCTTACCCTTCACGGAAAGGTCTCCCTCCTCATCTAAACTCCAGAGAATGATCATTAGGCACTGGTGCTAACGTTTTCAATGACAAATTGAGCTCTGCTACATCTGTATAATTTGTGCTGTCATTTTACACTTCGTAGAAAAGTCTCCTTCCTTGTCTTTCCTTTATATTAACATAGTGGTATAGCTGGGCTGAGTTTGTCATGGTGATATCACAATGTCCTACATAGGACTGCAGGTAAACCTACAGCATTATCTTAGTGGCTAAAGAGTCTAATGACAAACTTAGCTCTGCTACATCTGTATGTACATATCTGTGTATGGATTGTGTTACCTTACCCTTCTCGGAAAGGTCTCCCTGCTCGTCCTCCCTCAGTGAGCTCTGCTATATACTGGTAGACAATACCTATATATCAGGAAGGGCCGTGCCTGCTGCGGCAGCTACACCCACCTGTAACCAGGCAGGTCCCGGGTGTGGGTGTCACAACACGTGAATCTGTCACTGGACTGGAACCTCCCAGGGCATCCACTTCCTTCAAGATCTCTTCTTGCTGTCAGTGAATGAAAGTATTTCGTTTGGATCCAGAGCCCGAAACCCTGTCCTGATCATGTTTACCAGAGCTGTGATACATTGTAACAAACCTTGCAGTGTGTGTTGGAGCCTAAGTAAGTCTGATGCTCAGGTTGTAGTGCTCCCCATGCTTTACACTGCAGTTCATCACCACAAACTCAGCAGGAGGTCAGTGCATGTTGAGAATATTTCCATGGGGGGGGGGGGGGGGGGGTCACCAGTTATTTTCTTTCCATTTACAATCCATTTACATTGACCCCCCCCCCCCCCCCCCCTCCAGTATATACCGCCATCTAGAGGCTGCAGAAGTTTATGGTTCGCCACTGCAATCTAGATTAATGGGGGGGGGGGGGGGGGGGTCCATAAAATTCATTTTGGGGACCCCCCTCTATTTGCCAGAGCTGCGAGAGACTAGCGCTCCCCACTGTGGTGGACCCAGCCTGTCCATGTTTTAAAACGTTCCTACTATTAGAGAAGGGGGTTGCGGTCAGATCACGGACAGTCCCGCGCATGGCGGCATTACAAAACCGCTCCTGGTGATGTGACGTCAAAAAAATCAGTTGTGTCCAGTAATAAAATTTTACAGCGCCGTAAAGCAATGACTGATAACAGATTAACAGATAAGGCTTATTGCACACGAACATGTTCTATCTTTTTGCGGAACGGAAGTACGGGACGAAACCCCACGGAAGCGCTCGGTAGTGCTCCCGTAGGGTTCCGTTTCGTGCTTCCGTTCCGCACCATTCCGCATCTCCGGATTTGCGGACCCATTAAAGTGAATGGGTCTGCATCCGTGATGCGGAATGCACACGGAACGGCGCCCGTGTATTGCGGATCCGCAAATGCGGTCCGCAATACGGCCACGGAGCGCAATAAGCCTTAAGTGAATGGGTCTGTGATCCGCTGCGGCTGCCCCGCGGTGAGTTGTCGTGCATTGCGGCCCGCAGCGCGGCGACGGGGCGCACACATTTGTGTGCAAGAGGCCTTAAAGGGACACTGCCCTATTCTGACGTGATTTATCAAGCTGAGATTTTATAGGGTATTTCATATAAACCGTAGCCATGACAGGTTATATCTCTTTTTTCTTTTTTTTTTTAAAGCTGAGTGACAACCCAGCTTTCCAAGGAACAGATATAATCCACAAATGAGTGAATATATTTAAAGAGGACCTGACAGCAGGATCAACCCTGTCAAATCAGATCTACTGCCTTGTTAGGGTTGATTCTGCTGACTAAAACAAAACCTAGATGGTGAAAATCTGTTGCGCCATTCCAGAGAAAACAGAGTTGAATTCCATATGCAAATAAGGGCTTCGGTGCACCGAGGGGTGGAGGGGGGCACTGCTCACTGCTAATTTACTGCTTCACTCCTGCTTGGTATAAACGGTCCACAGAATGTAACTCCGCCCACATTTCTTACAGCTCCACCCCCGCTTACATTTAACAGTCCAGAAATGATGTACTGCCATCTACTTTTTTAACAGTTCCACTTCTGCTTAACTTTATCAGCAATGATGTAACACTTGTTTCGCTCCTTCACCCCTCTTACACTCATCAGTCCAAAAATGATGTAACTTCACATTTACACTCCTGGGGACATTTATCCATTTAAAACAATTTTATTCTAACCCCTTTCTTCTCTGTTTCTTCCCTGCTTACATTCATCAGTCTAAAAACAATGTAAATCAACCCGATTTTTTCCAGTTCCACCTCCGCTTATGATTATCAGTGCAAACTAATGTAACAAAACCCGGTTTTGCTCCACCCCTGCATAAATTTATTTTCCTGACAATACTGTCACTCCACCCTCTTTTCACAGTTCCACCCCCGCTTATATTTATCCAGAGTACTGTAACTCCACCCACTTTTTCACAGTTCCACCCCTGCCTACATTTATCTCTCCAGAATACTGTCACTCCTCCCACTTTCCACAGTTCCACCCCCGCTTACATTTATCTGTCCATTATACTGCCACCCCTCCCACTTTTCCACAGTTCCACCCCCGCTTACATTTATCTGTCCATTATGCTGCCACTCCACCCACTTTTCACAGTTCCTCCCCCGCTTACATTTATCTGTCCATTATACTGCCACTCCACCCACTTTTCACAGTTCCTCCCCCGCTTACATTTATCTGTCCATTATACTGCCACTCCACCCACTTTTCACAGTTCCTCCCCCGCTTACATTTATCTGTCCATTATGCTGCCACTCCACCCACTTTTCACAGTTCCTCCCCCGCTTACATTTATCTGTCCATTATACTGCCACTCCACCCACTTTTCACAGTTCCACCCCCGCTTACATTTATCTGTCCATTATACTGCCACTCCACCCACTTTTCACAGTTCCTCCCCCGCTTACATTTATCTGTCTATTATACTGCCACTCCACCCACTTTTCACAGTTCCTCCCCCACTTACATTTATCTGTCCATTATACTGCCACTCCACCCACTTTTCACAGTTCCACCCCCGCTTACATTTATCTGTCCATTATGCTTCCACTCCACCCACTTTTCACAGTTCCACCCCCGCTTACATTTATCTGTCCATTATACTGCCACTCCACCCACTTTTCACAGTTCCTCCCCCGCTTACATTTATCTGTCCATTATACTGCCACTCCACCCACTTTTCACAGTTCCACCCCCGCTTACATTTATCTGTCCATTATACTGCCACTCCACCCACTTTTCACAGTTCCACCCCCGCTTACATTTATCTGTCCATTATACTGCCACTCCACCCACTTTTCACAGTTCCACCCCCGCTTACATTTATCTGTCCATTATACTGCCACTCCACCCACTTTTTCATAGTTCCACCCCCGCTTACATTTATCTGTCTATTATGCTGCCACTCCACCCACTTTTCACAGTTCCTCCCCCGCTTACATTTATCTGTCTATTATGCTGTCACTCCTCCTACTTTTCACAGTTCCTCCCCCGCTTACATTTATCTGTCCATTATACTGCCACTCCACCCACTTTTCACAGTTCCTCCCCCGCTTACATTTATCTGTCTATTATGCTGTCACTCCTCCTACTTTTCACAGTTCCTCCCCCGCTTACATTTATCTGTCCATTATACTGCCACTCCACCCACTTTTCACAGTTCCTCCCCCGCTTACATTTATCTGTCCATTATGCTGCCACTCCACCCACTTTTCACAGTTCCTCCCCCGCTTACATTTATCTGTCCATTATACTGCCACTCCACCCACTTTTCACAGTTCCACCCCCGCTTACATTTATCTGTCCATTATACTGCCACTCCACCCACTTTTCACAGTTCCTCCCCCGCTTACATTTATCTGTCCATTATACTGCCACTCCACCCACTTTTCACAGTTCCTCCCCCACTTACATTTATCTGTCCATTATACTGCCACTCCACCCACTTTTCACAGTTCCACCCCCGCTTACATTTATCTGTCCATTATGCTTCCACTCCACCCACTTTTCACAGTTCCACCCCCGCTTACATTTATCTGTCCATTATACTGCCACTCCACCCACTTCTCACAGTTCCTCCCCCGCTTACATTTATCTGTCCATTATACTGCCACTCCACCCACTTTTCACAGTTCCACCCCCGCTTACATTTATCTGTCCATTATACTGCCACTCCACCCACTTTTCACAGTTCCTCCTCCGCTTACATTTATCTGTCCATTATGCTTCCACTCCACCCACTTTTCACAGTTCCACCCCCGCTTACATTTATCTGTCCATTATACTGCCACTCCACCCACTTCTCACAGTTCCTCCCCCGCTTACATTTATCTGTCCATTATACTGCCACTCCACCCACTTTTCACAGTTCCACCCCCGCTTACATTTATCTGTCCATTATACTGCCACTCCACCCACTTTTTCATAGTTCCACCCCCGCTTACATTTATCTGTCTATTATGCTGCCACTCCACCCACTTTTCACAGTTCCTCCCCCGCTTACATTTATCTGTCTATTATGCTGTCACTCCTCCTACTTTTCACAGTTCCTCCCCCGCTTACATTTATCTGTCCATTATACTGCCACTCCACCCACTTTTTCACAGTTCCACCCCCGCTTACATTTATCTGTCTATTATGCTGTCACTCCACCCACTTTTCACAGTTCCTCCCCCGCTTACATTTATCTCTCTAGAATACTGGTACTCCACCCACTTTTTCACTGCTTCATTTCTGCTTCCATTTCTCCGTATAAAACTACGGTAGTCTGGCCCAAGCTTGAATGTGATCTGCCCCTATGCCCGCTATGCTTACGTGGCTGATGCCAGGGAACAATAATAGTTTTTTCAGCTGCGCAGCCAGTGCAGAGCAGATACAGTTTAGCTTGCGTGTCCCTTTAAGAAATCAGTGTCTTCCTGCTATCAGGCAGGTTCATGTAGGTCACACAGGAGTGGTAGTTATAAACACAGTGGAGAATGGGTGGAGTGAGCATCCTGAGGATTCAGAAATAGCAACAAGTGAGAATCCCGAAACTGGACTCAATGGGGGTCATTTACTAAGACGGGTGTTTTACTCTCCTTTTGCGCTGTCTTTGCTGGAGGACGACGCGTCTAATTTATGACGAGGTGTGCTCCTGACAGGGGGGGAAACTAGACCCTAGCTGGAGTTGTATTTCGCCAGGCGTAAATGTTGGTAAATTTGTTGGGGCTGATGTCCTGGCCCTGGCCGCCACACCCACGATAGCCCAAAAATGCTGCATGGGCATTCAAAAGTCACAAAAAGGGGGTTGAGAGACCTAAAATTCACATAAAGCGACTGTGCCAGGAAGCGAGTGCCAATCCTTGAGCAGTGCTGCACCTTTTAGCAGCCGGGGATGCACCACGATAGAACTATTGGCAAACTTGTATGCCATTCCCTGGAGGATCCGCGGGGGCGGAAACCAAACTTTCCCAGGCTCCTGATTGGCCAAGCAGCCTGATCATGTAGTGAGGCATAAACTGAAGACATAGCTACACATAACATCCAGCTTTCCCAGGTTCCTGATTGCCAAATCGACCTAGATCTGCAGCCATATGGGAGATCTGCCTTTCAGCAGAGCGAAAACGCTGGGAGATAAGCCCTAAATCAGGGGTCGGCGACCTCCGGCATTACAGTTGTGAAACTCCCAGCGTGCATCCATAAGAGCACTCATAGAAATGAATGGAGCATGCTGGGAATTGTAGTTTCCCAACAGCTGGAGCGCCGCAGGTTGCTGATCCCTGCCCTAAAGGATCTCTAATAGACCCAGGACTGGTTGAAACCCAGCTTTCCCAGGCACCTGACACAACAGCATGAGATTGTGGCGTCAGGACAACACCGGTGGAAACTGTACTGGCCGCCATACTAAATGTCACCCAGCTTTCCCAGAAACAAGAATAATGCCTCTTGCCCACGAACGAAAGGGCTCCGTGCCCGTGCTGCAGTCCGCAAAGCATGGGCACCGACCGCGGGGCAGCCGCATGCTGATCGCGGACCCATTCACTTGAATGGGGTCCACGATCCGTCCGTTCCGCAAAAAAGATAGAACGAGTTTAATTTTTTTTGCGCAACGGAAGCACGGAACGGAACACCATGGAAGCACTCCGTAGTGCTTCCGTGGGGTTCCGTTCCGCACCTCCGGATTCACTTGAATGGGTCCGCATCCGTGATGCGGAATGCACACGGCCGGCGCCCAGTGTATTGCGGAACCGCCGTATGCGGTCACGGGCACGGAGCCCTTACGTTCGTGGGCAAGAGGCCTAAACTCTGCTGTTCCTGGAGACACGGGCGCTGGAGGAATCCTCCTGTAACAGCTGGTGTTACGTAAGCGGAGCGATCGGGGTGTGACTAGCACATTCCTGGAAAGGGCTTCACAATAGAGGAAGTGAATGCTAGCCAAGAGTGGAGAAAGCACTCCGCTGCTACAGAGTAACCATGTCATTAAAGGGGAAGCGTCACCATATTTGACTGCATTATATACAATTACATTACAAATCATGCCCATTAATAGGGTTGTCTCCCTCTGTCTAGGATCCCCATTAGGGCTTTTGGGTGTCTTAGAGGGTGAACCGCTGCTTGTGTCTACCCTCTAGGTCCGCACCTGCGCCCATTCATTTGAATAGACCTGGTGTAATACCACATTTCTCCTGCAGTGGTCGCTCTGGAGATAACAGCTGATCACGAAACAGCCTTGCTGTGCTTGTGCCTATGAGAGCAAGAGATCAGGACAAGCAGAGATGCAGTGTAAAGCATGGGGGAGGGGAGAGAGAGAGTTTTGCAGCTGCACAGTTACAAGAATTAGTCTGTTAACCCCTTCTATACCATGTCATCAGTCTGCCATCTGTAGCTTGGTTCCTACTTGATGACCTGTTGTCCATAGCGCTGTCACACGATGTAAACCCCCCCCAAACAGGCAACCTCACTACGGAGGGCAGGACACTGCTATGGACAGCATAGTAGAAACCTAAATAGAGGCAAGGGCATACACACCATGCAATTGCAGTGGGGCCCGTGGAGAGATGGGGCCAGTCATGGTTGGTCCCACCCATTTTGCTATGAGGGTGAAACAACCCAGGGCAGTGCATTGTTTAAGTGGGCAACAAATTTCTCCAAGGGCCTTGGAAAGGGCAAGCAGGCAGGGTTAGGTGATTAAATTCTGGCTGCCCACAGCCACCACTAGGGGGAGCTCACTGCATATGGATTAATATAGCTCCTATTGAAGTCAGTGGGTGCAATTTAAATACATATGCAGCAAGCTCCCTCTAGTGGTGGATTGCAGGAAACCTCTGCTCTTCTCGGAATGCCAGGAGATCGCCAGACCCCAGACAATTCAGAAGAGTAGGCAAATATGAAATGAAGAATTGCACCTGGTCATAGTTTTTGTGCAATATGGTCCACCCCCGGCCTCGCAGATGTGCGGAGGATACAAGCCACCATCTCACTATGGGATATTATGGTCCCTTGGTCTGCTCACCTGCAGGCAGCGCCGTCCATGCTGAGAACTCATATAACCCAACGCTGCCTGCTCCTATCACCCAGCAATGTCATGGCAGTCACATAATTAGGCCTCCTGCACACGACCGTTTTTTCCCCCCGTTTACGGGCTGTTTTTTGCGGTCCGTATACGAAACAATTCATTTCAATGGTTCCGCAAAAAAAACGGAATGTACTCCGTATGCATTCCGTATCCGTATTTCCGTTTAAAGATAGAACATATCCTATTATTGCCCGGAAATCACATTCCGTGGCTCCATTCAAGTCAATGGGTCCGCAAAAAAAACGGAACACATACGGAATGTACTCCGTATGTCTTCCATATCCGTTCCGTTTTTGCGCAACAATCTGTTGAAAATTTTATGCCCAGCCCGATTTTATCCATGTAATTACTGTATATGCCATACGGAAAAATGGAACGGAAGAACGGAAACGGAAACACAACGGAAACAAAAAAAGGAACAACGGATCCGTGAAAAACGGACCTCAAAACACTGAAAAAGCCATATCGTCATCATTGCAGACTCATTCAAGTGAATCCATGATGCGGGGCGCACACGGCCGGTGCCCCGTGTATTGCGGACACGCCGTATGCGGGCCACAATACGGCCACGGCGGGGCAATGGCCGTGTGCATGAGCCCATATGTCCCAGGAGTCAGCCTCACAAAGCTCGATCTGTCTGTAAGGCAACTGGCTACAGCAGCAGCCCTCCCCACTCCTCTGTCTGCTATGGACCACAAACACCAAGTATTTTCCTTTTGTGTTTCAATATATCTCATCGTTTTCAAGAACTCCGCTTGCTGCGGACACCTATTAATTCTGCCAGCTGAGGGTTTGTTACGCTTGTATCCAGCCTAGACTTCTGGCATGATAATTTGCCACAATGTGTATCCAGACGATTCAGCTCAGAGAATATTTTCTGGACTGGATACAATTGTAGAAGCTCTTAGAGGTACTAGGTTTGTACAGGTCTTCAGTTCCAGCAAGCAGAGATATTGAAAATGTTCAGAAATGAAAACTGGTGGAGTAGTGGAATATTTCATTCCACAGTGATGAGGCTTTATTTACAGAAGGTTTTAAGGTGTGCACTGCACATAAGATTACGGTGCGCCCCGGAGGAGTGATGACGCCGGGCAGTTACAAGGTGTGGCGGGTTTATATTACGAGGTGATAACAGTGAGGGAATGCAGCAGTGATAGAGCAGAGCAGAGATAAAGCAGAGCAGTGATAGAGCAGAGCAGAGATAAAGCAGAGCAGTGATAGAGCAGAGCAGAGATAAAGCAGAGCAGTGATAGAGTAGAGAAGAGATAATGCAGAGCAGTGATAGAGCATAGCAGAGATAGAGCAGAGCAGAGATAGAGCAGAGCAGAGATAGAGCATAGCAGTGATAGAGCAGAGAAGAGATAGAGCATAGCAGAGATAGAGCAGAGCAGTGATACAGCAGAGCAGAGATAAAGCAGAGCAGTGATAGAGCATAGCAGTGATAGAGCAGAGCAATGATAGAGCATAGCAGTGATAGAGCATAGCAGAGATAGAGCAGTGATAGAACAAAGCAGAGATAGAGCAGTGATACAGCAGAGCAGTGATAGAACAGAGGAGTTATAGAGTATAGCAGAGATAGAGCAGAGCAGTGATACAGCAGAGCAGTGATACAGCAGAGCAGTGATACAGCAGAGCAGAGATAGAGCAGAGCAGTGATACAGCAGAGCAGTGATAGAGCATAGCAGAGATAGAGCAGAGCAGTGATAGAGCAGAGAGAGCGGAGCAGTGATAGAGCAGAACAGTGATACAGCAGAGCAGTGATAGAGCAGAGCAGTGATAGAGCAGAGCAGTGATAGAGCAGAGCAGTGATACAGCAGAGCAGTGATACAGCAGAGCAGAGATAAAGCAGAGCAGAGATAAAGCAGAGCAGTGATACAGCAGAGCAGTGATAGAGCAGAGCAGTGATACAGCAGAGTAGTCATAGAGCAGAGCAGTGATACAGCAGAGCAGAGATAAAGCAGAGCAGTGATAGAGCATAGCAGAGGTAGAGCAGAGCAGCGATAGAACAAAGCAGTGATAGAGCATAGCAGAGATAGAGCATAGCAGAGATAGAGCAGAGCAGTGATAGAGCAGAGCAGTGATACAGCAGAGCAGTGATAGAGCATAGCAGAGATAGAACAGAGCAGTGATACAGCATAGCAGAGATAGAGCAGAGCAGTAATAGAGCAGAGCAGTGATAGAGCAGAGATAGAGCAGAGCAGTGATAGAGAATAGCAGAGATAGAGCAGAGAGAGCGGAGAGAGCAGAGCAGTGATAGAGCAGAGCAGTGATAGAACAGAGCAAGATAGAGCATAGCAGTGAAAGAGCAGAGCAGTGATAAAGCATAGCAGAGATAGAGGAGAGCAGTGATACAGCATAGCAGAGATAGAGCAGAGCAGTGATAGAGCAGATCAGTGATACAGCAGAGCAGTGATAGAGCATATCAGAGATAGAGCAGAGCAGTGATAGAGCAGAGCAGTGATAGAGCAGAGCAGTGATAGAGCAGTGATAGAGCAGAGCAGTGATAGAGCAGAACAGTGATAGAGCAGAACAGTGATAGAGCAGAGCAGTGATAGAACAGAGCAGTGATAGAGCATAGCAGAGATAGAGCAGAGCAGTGATAGAGCATGGCAGAGATAGAGCAGAGCAGTGATAGAGCAGAGCAGTGAAAGAGCAGAGATAGAGCAGAGAGAGCAGAGCAGTGATAGAGCAGAGCAGTGATAGAACAGAGCAGTGATAGAGCAGAGCAGTGATAGAGCAGAGCAGTGATAGAGCAGAACAGTGATACAGCAGAGCAGTGATAGAGCAGAGCAGTAATACAGCAGAGCAGTGATAGAGCAGAGCAGTGATAGAGCAGAGCAGTGATAGAACAGAGCAGTGATAGACAGAGCAGTGATAGAGCAGAGCAGTGATAGAGCAGTGATAGAGCAGAGCAGTGATAGAGCAGAGCAGTGATAGAACAGAGCAGTGATAGAACAGAGCAGTGATAGACAGAGCAGTGATAGAGCAGAGCAGTGATAGACAGAGCAGTGATAGAACAGAGCAGTGATAGAGCAGTGATAGAGCAGAGCAGTGATAGACAGAGCAGTGATAGACAGAGCAGTGATAGAGCAGAGCAGTGATAGAGCAGAGCAGTGATACAGCAAAGCAGTGATAGAACAGATCAGTGATACATCAGAGCAGTGATGGAGCAGAGCAGTGATAGAGCAGAGCAGTGATAGAAAAGAGCAGTGATAGAGCAGAGCAGTGATAGAGCAGAACAGTGATACAGCAGAGCAATGATACAGCAGAGCAGTAATACAGCAGAACAGTGATAGAGCAGAGCAGTGATAGAGCAGAGCAGTGATAGAGCAGAGCAGTGATACATCAGAGCAGTGATGGAGCAGAGCAGTGATAGAGCAGAGCAGTGATAGAAAAGAGCAGTGATAGAGCAGAGCAGTGATAGAGCAGAACAGTGATACAGCAGAGCAATGATACAGCAGAGCAGTGATACAGCAGAACAGTGATAGAGCAGAGCAGTGATAGAGCAGAGCAGTGATAGAGCAGAGCAGTGATACAGCAGAGCAGTGATGGAGCAGAGCAGTGATGGAGCAGAGCAGTGATGGAGCAGAACAGTGATACAGCAGAGCAGTGATAGAGCAGAGCAGTGATGGAGCAGAGCAGTGATAGAGCAGAGCAGTGATAGAGCAGAGCAGTGATGGAGCAGAGCAGTGATGGAGCAGAGCAGTGATAGAGCAGTGATAGAGCAGAGCAGTGATAGAGCAGAGCAGTGATGGAGCAGAGCAGTGATGGAGCAGAGCAGTGATAGAGCAGTGATAGAGCAGAGCAGTGATACATCAGAGCAGTGCCCTTTACAGCTATCCTTAGACTGGGTGATGCGATATGGAGGAGATCCTCAGGGGCATTTCAGCTGCCAATCAGGGCCAGTCTTGTGTTGCATGGGACCCTGTGTGGTACCCTCCCCAAACTGTGTATAGTCATACAGTGTATAAATATGTGCCATACATGATGGGGCTCAAATAACAATGCTTTTATTTGTTCAAATAACTCCAATTGGTGGGGGTCCGACACATGGGACCCCGACGATCAGCTATCTCAGAAGGCACCAGCGCTCCTGTGAGCGCCGCAGCCTTCTCTCTGCTCTCCAAGCACAGCGCCGTACATTGTATAGCGGCTGTACTTGGTATTGCGCCTAGGCCACATGACCGATGAATGTGTCATCACATGGCCTAGGAACAGCTGTGAGAAGGCCGCAGTGCTACTGCGAGCGCCGGTGCCATCCGCAACAGCTGAATGGCAGGGGTCCCGGGTGTCGTACCCCCACCGATCAGGATAGGTCATCAGTCCTATAGTCTCAAAGAAAACCTTTAATATTAAGATTTATAGTAAAAACTGAATTGTAGCTTTTATTTTATTATTTCATCTTGCAGCTTTTTTGGTGTTTTTGTAGTCAGTCCGCTACCACAGTGAGAACCACAAGCACAGTGATACTTTCAGTATTTATTACAGGACCGCAGTGAGGTTTAGGACCATTTCCTAGAACTGCTTGTATATTAGAAACCACAAGTGTAATTATTATAAAACCACAGGAAAAACAGCCCAAAATATCTATCCCCTGTCCACTGGTGCCACGCCATACAACATATGCCTTACCATGGTAGGTGGGAATCCCCTAGATACCTCTTTGGACAATTCTCATTAGTTGAAAGGGTCCCTTGACAATAAGCAGATCACAATGTATCAGCTGCAATCTGGGAATAAACCTTGTAGTAAGTGTTCAGTTTCCCAACAGCGCACCCACAGGAGAAAGGAAGTATTACACAATGTCCATTCAAATCAGTGGGTTGTACGTGCGATGAAGGGCTGGACAGGTCCTCCAGAGCGAGACACAGATAGCGCCCCTTATAGTAATTAGTGCCTCACACAGTGCCCTTAAAAAATCGTGCCCAACAAATAATCCCCCTCACAGTAATTGTGCCACATGTTTAGTGTCCCCCAAAATAGTAATTCCAATTAAGTCACCGACAGTAATAATGCCCACTGTGACCAAAAAATAAGTAGCAGCGCCCAAGCAGTTCATCCAAAAAAACTTGTGCCAAGTGTCCCCAATAGTAAAAGTGCCCACATAGTACACCCAAAATAATTGTGCAAAATATCATGCCCCAACAGTAAAAATTCTCCCCTATACTCTCCCGAAAAGTAACTGTTGAATTCTGAATTCCCTCAATATTAATAATGCTCGCCTATAGTGCCCCTAAAAGATACTGTGCCAGGGTGACTTCATAGTTGTAGTGCCCCCAGAAGTGCCACCCTAATTAATAATTCTTCTCCAAAGTGCTCCCAATAGTAATAATTCTCTCCTATAGTGCCCCCAAAGGTTTCTGTGCTAGGATGACTCCATAGTAATAGTGCCATCAGAAGTGGTGCTCAATAATTCTGCCCCAGAGTACCCTCATTAGTAATAACCCACTGCCCAAGTTGCTCCACAGTATAAGTCTGTGCAGAGCAGAACCGGTGGAGCTCACTATAAATCTTGTGCAGAGGTGTAGCTATAGGAGACACTGGGTCCTAGTACCTGAGGTCTGCAGAGGTGTAGCTATAGGGGACACCGGGTCCTAGTACCTGAGGTCTGCAGAGGTGTAGCTATAGGGGACATCGGGTCCTAGTACCTGAGGTCTGCAGAGATGTAACTATAGGGGACACCGGGTCCTAGTACCCAAGGTCTGCAGAGGTGTAGCTATAGGAGACACTGGGTCCTAGTACCTGAGGTCTGCAGAGGTGTAGCTATAGGGGACATCGGGTCCTAGTACCTGAGGTCTGCAGAGGTGTAGCTATAGGGGACACTGGGTCCTAGTACCTGAGGTCTGCAGAGGTGTAGCTATAGGGGACATCGGGTCCTAGTACCTGAGGTCTGCAGAGGTTTAGCTATAGGGGACACCGCGTCCTAGTACCTGAGGTCTGCAGAGGTGTAGCTATAGGAGACACTGGGTCCTAGTACCTGAGGTCTGCAGAGGTGTAGATATAGGGGACATCGGGTCCTAGTACCTGAGGTCTGCAGAGGTTTAGCTATAGGGGACACTGGGTCCTAGTACCTGAGGTCTGCAGAGGTGTAGCTATAGGAGACCCCGGGTCCTAGTACCTGAGGTCTGCAGAGGTGTAGCTATAGGGGACACTGGGTCCTAGTACCTGAGATGTGCAGAGGTGTAGCTATAGGAGACACTGGGTCCTAGTACCTGAGGTCTGCAGAGGTTTAGCTATAGGGGACACCGGGTCCTAGTACCTGAGGTCTGCAGAGGTGTAGCTATAGGAGACACCGGGTCCTAGTACCTGAGGTCTGCAGAGGTGTAGCTATAGGGGACACCAGGTCCTAGTACCTGAGGTCTGCAGAGGTGTAGCTATAGGGGACATTGGGTCCTAGTACCTGAGGTCTGCAGAGGTTTAGCTATAGGGGACACCGCGTCCTAGTACCTGAGGTCTGCAGAGATGTAGCTATAGGAGACACCGGGTCCTAGTACCTGAGGTCTGCAGATGTTTAGCTATAGGGGACACTGGGTCCTAGTACCTGAGATGTGCAGAGGTGTAGCTATAGGGGACACCAGGTCCTAGTACCTGAGGTCTGCAGAGGTGTAACTATAGGGGACACCGGGTCCTAGTACCTGAGGTCTGCAGAGGTGTAGCTATAGGGGACACCGGGTCCTAGTACCTGAGGTCTGCAGAGGTTTAGCTATAGGGGACACTGAGTCCTAGTACCTGAGATGTGCCGAGGTGTAGCTATAGGGGACACCAGGTCCTAGTACCTGAGGTCTGCAGAGGTGTAACTCTAGGGGACACAGGGTTCACTCCTAGTACCTGAGGTCTGCAGAGGTTTACCTATAGGAGACACCGGGTCCAAGTACCTGAGGTCTGCAGAGGTGTAGCTATAGGAGACACCGGGTCCTAGTACCTGAGGTCTGCAGAGGTATAGCTATAGGGGACATCGGGTCCTAGTACCTGAGATCTGCAGAGGTTTAGCTATAGGAGACCCCGGGTCCTAGTACCTGAGGTCTGCAGAGGTATAGCTATAGGGGACATCGGGTCCTAGTACCTGAGATCTGAAGAGGTTTAGCTAGGGGACACAGGGTCCTAGTACACACAGGGTCCTAGTACCTGAGATGTGCAGTGGTGTAGCTATAGGGGACACTGGGTTCTAGTACCTGAGGTCTGCAGAGGTGTAGCTATAGGGGACACCAGGTCCTAGTACCTGAGGTCTGCAGAGGTGTAGCTATAGGGGACATCGGGTCCTAGTACCTGAGGTCTGCAGAGGTTTAGCTATAGGGGACACTGGGTCCTAGTACCTGAGATGTGCAGAGGTTTAGCTATAGGGGACACCAGGTCCTAGTACCTGAGGTATGCAGAGGTGTAACTATAGGGGACACCGGGTCCTAGTACCTGAGGTCTGCAGAGGTGTAGCTATAGGGGACACCGGGTCCTAGTACCTGAGGTCTGCAGAGGTTTAGCTATAGGGGACACTGGGTCCTAGTACCTGAGATGTGCCGAGGTGTAGCTATAGGGGACACCAGGTCCTAGTACCTGAGGTCTGCAGAGGTGTAACTATAGGGGACACAGGGTCCGCTCCTAGTACCTGAGGTCTGCAGAGGTGTAGCTATAGGAGACACCGGGTCCTAGTACCTGAGGTCTGCAGAGGTGTAGCTATAGGGGACATCGGGTCCTAGTACCTGAGATCTGCAGAGGTTTAGCTAGGGGACACAGGGTCCTAGTACCTGAGATGTGCAGTGGTGTAGCTATAGGAGACACCGGGTCCTAGTACCTGAGGTCTGCAGAGGTGTAGCTATAGGGGACACCGGGTCCTAGTACCTGAGGTCTGCAGAGGTGTAGCTATAGGGGACACTGGGTCCTCCTAGTACCTGAGGTCTGCAGAGGTTTAGCTATAGGAGACACCGGGTCCTAGTACCTGAGGTCTGCAGAGGCGTAGCTATAGGGGACACTGGGTCCTAGTACCTGAGGTCTGCAGAGGTTTAGCTATAGGGGACACTGGGTCCTAGTACCTGAGATGTGCAGAGGTGTAGCTATAGGGGACACCGGGTCCTAGTAACTGAGGTCTGCAGAGATGTAGCTATAGGGGACACCGGGTCCTAGTACCTGAGGTCTGCAGAGGTGTAGCTATAGGGGACACCAGGTTCTAGTACCTGAGGTCTGCAGAGTTTTAGCTATAGGGGACACTGGGTCCTAGTACCTGAGATGTGCAGAGGTTTAGCTATAGGGGACACCAGGTCCTAGTACCTGAGGTCTGCAGAGGTGTAGCTATAGGGGACACTGGGTCCTAGTACCTGAGGTCTGCAGAGGTGTAGCTATAGGAGACACCGGGTCCTAGTACCTGAGGGGCCAAACAGTCACTGTTATAAATAGCACATGTAAGGTGGGGCCCAGGTCCCAGAACCTGTAAATCAGAAATCTAGAAATGCCAGTCCTCATGTTCCAGACCTCAGGTTCCAGAGCTACACCTCTGCAGACCTCAGGTACTAGGACCTGGTGTCCCCTATAGCTAAACCTCTGCACATCTCAGGTACTAGGACCCAGTGTCCCCTATAGCTAAAACTCTGCAGACCTCAGGTGTAACTATAGGGGACACCGGGTCCTAGTACCTGAGGTCTGCAGAGGTGTAGCTATAGGGGACACCAGGTCCTAGTACTGAGGTCTGCAGAGGTGCAGCTATAGGGGACACCGGGTCCTAGTACCTGAGGTCTGCAGAGGTGTAGCTATAGGAGACACCGGGTCCTAGTACCTGAGGTCTGCAGAGGTTTACCTATAGGAGACACTGGGTCCTAGTACCTGAGGTCTGCAGAGGTGTAGCTATAGGGGACACCGGATCCTAGTACCTGAGGTCTGCAGAGGTGTAGCTATAGGGGACATCGGGTCCTAGTACCTGAGGTCTGCAGAGGTTTAGCTATAGGGGACACTGGGTCCTAGTACCTGAGATGTGCAGAGGTTTAGCTATAGGGGACACCAGGTCCTAGTACCTGAGGTCTGCAGAGGTGTAACTATAGGGGACACCGGGTCCTAGTACCCAAGGTCTGCAGAGGTGTAGCTATAGGGGACACCAGGTCCTAGTACCTGAGGTCTGCAGAGGTGTAGCTATAGGAGACACCGGGTCCTAGTACCTGAGGTCTGCAGATGTTTAGCTATAGGGGACACTGGGTCCTAGTACCTGAGATGTGCAGAGGTGTAGCTATAGGGGACACCAGGTCCTAGTACCTGAGGTCTGCAGAGGTGTAACTATAGGGGACACCGGGTCCTAGTACCTGAGGTCTGCAGAGGTGTAGCTATAAGGGACACCGGGTCCTAGTACCTGAGGTCTGCAGAGGTTTAGCTATAGGGGACACTGAGTCCTAGTACCTGAGATGTGCTGAGGTGTAGCTATAGGGGACACCAGGTCCTAGTACCTGAGGTCTGCAGAGGTGTAACTATAGGGGACACAGGGTTCACTCCTAGTACCTGAGGTCTGCAGAGGTTTACCTATAGGAGACACCGGGTCCTAGTACCTGAGGTCTGCAGAGGTGTAGCTATAGGAGACACCGGGTCCTAGTACCTGAGGTCTGCAGAGGTATAGCTATAGGGGACATCGGGTCCTAGTACCTGAGATCTGCAGAGGTTTAGCTATAGAAGACCCCGGGTCCTAGTACCTGAGGTCTGCAGAGGTATAGCTATAGGGGACATCGGGTCCTAGTACCTGAGATCTGCAGAGGTTTAGCTAGGGGACACAGGGTCCTAGTACACACAGGGTCCTAGTACCTGAGATGTGCAGTGGTGTAGCTATAGGGGACACTGGGTTCTAGTACCTGAGGTCTGCAGAGGTGTAGCTATAGGGGACACCAGGTCCTAGTACCTGAGGTCTGCAGAGGTGTAGCTATAGGGGACATCGGGTCCTAGTACCTGAGGTCTGCAGAGGTTTAGCTATAGGGGACACTGGGTCCTAGTACCTGAGATGTGCAGAGGTTTAGCTATAGGGGACACCAGGTCCTAGTACCTGAGGTCTGCAGAGGTGTAACTATAGGGGACACCGGGTCCTAGTACCTGAGCTCTGCAGAGGTGTAGCTATAGGGGACACCGGGTCCTAGTACCTGAGGTCTGCAGAGGTTTAGCTATAGGGGACACTGGGTCCTAGTACCTGAGATGTGCCGAGGTGTAGCTATAGGGGACACCAGGTCCTAGTACCTGAGGTCTGCAGAGGTGTAACTATAGGGGACACAGGGTTCACTCCTAGTACCTGAGGTCTGCAGAGGTTTACCTATAGGAGACACCGGGTCCTAGTACCTGAGGTCTGCAGAGGTGTAGCTATAGGAGACACCGGGTCCTAGTACCTGAGGTCTGCAGAGGTATAGCTATAGGGGACATCGGGTCCTAGTACCTGAGATCTGCAGAGGTTTAGCTATAGGAGACCCCGGGTCCTAGTACCTGAGGTCTGCAGAGGTATAGCTATAGGGGACATCGGGTCCTAGTACCTGAGATCTGCAGAGGTTTAGCTAGGGGACACAGGGTCCTAGTACACATAGGGTCCTAGTACCTGAGATGTGCAGTGGTGTAGCTATAGGGGACACTGGGTTCTAGTACCTGAGGTCTGCAGAGGTGTAGCTATAGGAGACACCGGGTCCTAGTACCTGAGGTCTGCAGAGGTGTAGCTATAGGGGACATCGGGTCCTAGTACCTGAGATCTGCAGAGGTTTAGCTAGGGGACACAGGGTCCTAGTACCTGAGATGTGCAGTGGTGTAGCTATAGGGGACACCGGGTCCTAGTAACTGAGGTCTGCAGAGATGTAGCTATAGGGGACACCGGGTCCTAGTACCTGAGGTCTGCAGAGGTGTAGCTATAGGGGACACCGGGTCCTAGTACCTGAGGTCTGCAGAGGTTTAGCTATAGGAGACACCGGGTCCTAGTACCTGAGGTCTGCAGAGGCGTAGCTATAGGGGACACTGGGTCCTAGTACCTGAGATGTGCAGAGGTGTAGCTATAGGGGACACCGGGTCCTAGTAACTGAGGTCTGCAGAGTTTTAGCTATAGGGGACACTGGGTCCTAGTACCTGAGATGTGCAGAGGTTTAGCTATAGGGGACACCAGGTCCTAGTACCTGAGGTCTGCAGAGGTGTAGCTATAGGGGACACTGGGTCCTAGTACCTGAGGTCTGCAGAGGTGTAGCTATAGGAGACACCGGGTCCTAGTACCTGAGGGGCCAAACAGTCACTGTTATAAATAGCACATGTAAGGTGGGGCCCAGGTCCCAGAACCTGTAAATCAGAAATCTAGAAATGCCAGTCCTCATGTTCCAGGAACTGATGAAGCAGCAATGTGACTGCCGGGCAGGGCCCACACAGGAATTCCTCCAAGGCAGTTTCTGTATCACTAGCGGAGACGGTTGCCTGGCGACCATTGTCTCTGCCCTCACTAGACTGAATGAACAGGTTCTCCTCTCATGTCAATCACAATGGATTCCAGTCACCTGTCACCACTGATAATTAACCCTTCCCTTTCCAGTGTTGTTCCTTTTCATAGGTAAATGCATTGATATCCAATTCATTATTGTCAAAATGGATGTTCATTTCCTTTAAGAGCCATGCTCGACTATAGTTACAATTTTGTATGTCTTGAGTAGGCCAAATTAAGGTCACACAAAGGTTTATACTCTTCAGTGTTATCCTTCCCATGAATATACCAGTCTGAGAAGAATCCTCCTTGTTTACTTTTAAATTTACGACGGTAGAAAAAGATAAGCTCTGTGCAGCTGGTGATAATTACCTATACAATTAGGCATTTATTAATGAAGCAAAATATATAATATGTATGTATTCATTTAATGAGCCTTAGTTAGTCCTTAGCATAAGACAATCAGTAGGACATATATATATTTGTTTATATTATATTGTTATATGTTACGAAGACAACATGTATCCAGTATATTGTATATATTTCTCATTAGAAGAGAAGGTGAGAAAGAAAAGGAGAGAGGAGAGGAGAAGTTGAGGTCTATCAAGATGAAAGCCATGGTGAGATGTGCTATGATGGACCACCCAGCTTTCCTAGGAGCAGAAGTGAGATTCCTACTAGGACTTGGTAAGAGACACAAAAAATGATATTTCATTTTATTAAGACTAATTTGATAGTGTGGGTGAAATTATACCATCTAGATTGGCGAATAAATAAATGATTAAATTAATTGATCATCTCCATATTGAGATGTAGTCTTAGGATATTGTGAGGCTTCATTCTACCTGCAGAAGAATCTAGACTCATAATCTAACAAAGCATTAAATAATTGCTTATATATATATATATATATATATATATATATTTATTAATAGAACATTCTTCGCCAAGCTAAGTGATGGATTCCCACAGGAAGGACTTATATCAAATCCTTCCCATTTAAGATATGGACTAGCAAAATCCTAGATCCCTGTTATTTGTCTTAATAGTCTTACCAAAGTCATGTATGTGAAAATAGTCCAGGATGGGGCGGAAGGATATGGTTATCTCTTCTAAGTTATATCCTTGGATGGATTTGCCCATCTTGAAGTCATGTGATGTGTAGTTGGTTAGAGGGGGGCAGAATGTATTTAGCATTCTATATTGATGTCTAGGATTAGACATTCCCATCCTGATATCATGAGGTTTTCTCTGAACAGAAGTAATGTATATAACTTATGTTCATATTTTGATATCCTAACCTAATAATAGCTTTGTTATAATGTGACGAGTTATTTCCACTCACATGTATTGTTAAGCTTGTAATGCTTTATATTAACGCTATATATATTCATTTGCATGTATCATTGTGTTTATTTACTTATATATATGTTTATAATCTTGTAATCAATAAATCTGCATATTTTTATAATACCTGTGTATTATTGTATAATGCAAAACTACATTTTATCATTAACGTCATCTCACGTCAAAAAGAACTTATTTATCTGAGGAAATAGTCGGACTCAGATGTGAATTGTATCAATTAGGTTGTCTACAATTCACCAGGTCATGTTTTTAAGAATTTATGAAAAATTGTATAAATTAATTTTTTTATGATTAATAATTTTTATGACCATAATTAATAATTCTTAATTGAATTATTACCCACCGACATAAGTGGAGGCCCCAGCGAGATTATGATTGATGAGATGACATATTAATGATAAATTGTCATGTATATTGTTGCTGGCATTAGAATGCTACAGCCAGATCACGTTTACAACCCTTAGAAGGGCGTGGTCTATACATATTTAATATTAATGTCCTGGTACTGAAGGGGTTAAGCCCATACCAGAACCGCAGATGAGTTGTTGCAGTAAAGTGTTATTACACGAATGCAACCAGTGCATGACATGTAAATCAACTCAGGAGTTGTTTGTCTATGCTAAACACAATTGATGTTTTTGTATCGGCTGAAATTAATAGTAAATTGTCCCAAGATAGGGAACAGATGTAGGTCTCATTAGCCTAGGCGGTACAGGGTCCGGTTCTAGTCCTTTGTTTGACTCAGGAACCTTCCTATTAATTCCTGGCCAGTTAACTCCCATAGTTGGAGATTTACCCCCATATACAGGGAGGTTGAGTTTAGTAGCTCAGGGCGTTACAGGATAATAGAGGAACTTTATACATAAAGTCTGACCCAATGTTATTGATAAATAGAATCTATAAGAAAACAGTTTTAAACAGGTTAATTGCTATGTATGCTAATGTAACCATGCTTTCTTATAGGATCCTAATGTACAATCTGCAATTGCCGCAGATATGATAATTCCCTAAGGGGGGAATTGTTTTTATATATCTCTGATTAATCGTTTCAGATTTTTTTTTATCTGTTTGTGAATTATTATTTTTTAAGCAGAGTACCTAGAACCTGCTAATTTGTTTTGTAGTGAAAAGCGCAAAACTGTATCTTAAATTGCTCTGTTAACTAACCCTAGTTGCCTTAAAAAGTCTCCTAAGGGAGGGGTGAGGAGCACATTCCTAAATATAGGTACATGTCAGTGAAAAGGTCAGAGGTCACAGAGCTGCGCTGCGAGCTGATTTTTTAAGTCAGCCTAATGGAAAGGAAGAGTAAGATTCTCCCAACTCCATTGAATGTAAATTCTTTATTTCATGAAGTGAATAAAGAGTAAAGGAAAAGTTATTTAATACTTCGCTGACATAGAAATGTCCAGTAAACGAAGCAAACTACTTCATTAAATTAATAATTATAGAAAGTCAATAAATGATTAATGATATTGATTACTAATCAATTTTTTCCACAGGATCATTAACATAATGTTTGTGTAGAGTTTTATTTCAGTGCTAAAAACGCCAAGAGCTGAACTGAGATTGAAAAATCAAAAATTTGAAGATGGAGACACATCATAAATTTCATATGATTGGTGGTGGTATCGTATGACTGAAAAGATACTGAACAGTTATACTAACCATATTGTTTGTCTATCATTTGTGACTAACTTGTCGTCACTGTATTCCATGTAGATATATGGACGCATATATATTACTCTGTTTCGAGGTAATCTCAAAGTATTGATTGGGTTATTATCCTAAATAAGCATAACACCTAAGGCTATATTAGCCTAGCAGAGGAAGAATAGTTATATCTATTCATGGTACCCTGTAGTTTGTTTTTCTTTGGGAAAAAAAAACAAAACATAAAAGTCCTCAACTTGCTGCTGGCTAAAGTATGGCATAAATCAAAGGCCTAAAATAGGCGGGTATATGTTTGATAAAGTTTTTGCTGCGTTGTTACTCATACTGTCTGTTGTTTTCTTAAGCTTAGATGATGGCCCAAGATGGGATCACGTGTAGATGAAAGGACAGATGGCGGAATCCTAAAAGTCTTTGTATCCGGAACCAAGAGAACCTGAGGTCAAGGCTATCCGTGACGCAAGAGACGTCCAGTCGGAGCCAACCCAGATGTATCCAAGATGTATCCAGGAGGGACAAGTGGGCAGAGCCCCAGGAGATTCGACAGCCGCTGCAAAAGTACATCACACCAGTGCAACATGACAAAGTATCCGAGATCGCAGACATGAAGATATGATGCCAAGCACCGCTCGCTAAATCGAGTTGCTAAGTTGCTGACAAGCCAGGAAGCTATTACTTCCAGTTTTTCATTTTAGCAGCAACGTTATTAAGTTAGAGGACCAAAGAAAGATCTTAACTAGAGACACGTTTCCAGAAAGTCCAGAAAACGACCGAAACGTCTTTCTCTCTACAGTGGTCATACAAGAAAAGAACGAAACAATTGTATAATATGCGTTCTATGCGGTTATCACTTATACAAGGAACATAACCTACTTGTAGTTTAACTAATCATAAAGTTTGTGCGTTAGACTTGTGTCGTAAAAGTACACACAAAATTGTGATAAATTTATTCCAAGGTAAAACTTGCGTTCCCCAATCCATAATGATTTGGAGCATTTAGCCCTTTATTGCATTTCAGCCTATTCAACCTTCTAATAACGAAATTGAATATGCTGAAAAGGGGGGATTTGTTGTGCCTTTTCATAGGTAAATGCATTGATATCCAATTCATTATTGTCAAAATGGATGTTCATTTCCTTTAAGAGCCATGCTCGACTATAGTTACAATTTTGTATGTCTTGAGTAGGCCAAATTAAGGTCACACAAAGGTTTATACTCTTCAGTGTTATCCTTCCCATGAATATACCAGTCTGAGAAGAATCCTCCTTGTTTACTTTTAAATTTACGACGGTAGAAAAAGATAAGCTCTGTGCAGCTGGTGATAATTACCTATACAATTAGGCATTTATTAATGAAGCAAAATATATAATATGTATGTATTCATTTAATGAGCCTTAGTTAGTCCTTAGCATAAGACAATCAGTAGGACATATATATATTTGTTTATATTATATTGTTATATGTTACGAAGACAACATGTATCCAGTATATTGTATATATTTCTCATTAGAAGAGAAGGTGAGAAAGAAAAGGAGAGAGGAGAGGAGAAGTTGAGGTCTATCAAGATGAAAGCCATGGTGAGATGTGCTATGATGGACCACCCAGCTTTCCTAGGAGCAGAAGTGAGATTCCTACTAGGACTTGGTAAGAGACACAAAAAATGATATTTCATTTTATTAAGACTAATTTGATAGTGTGGGTGAAATTATACCATCTAGATTGGCGAATAAATAAATGATTAAATTAATTGATCATCTCCATATTGAGATGTAGTCTTAGGATATTGTGAGGCTTCATTCTACCTGCAGAAGAATCTAGACTCATAATCTAACAAAGCATTAAATAATTGCTTATATATATATATATATATATATATATATATATATATTTATTAATAGAACATTCTTCGCCAAGCTAAGTGATGGATTCCCACAGGAAGGACTTATATCAAATCCTTCCCATTTAAGATATGGACTAGCAAAATCCTAGATCCCTGTTATTTGTCTTAATAGTCTTACCAAAGTCATGTATGTGAAAATAGTCCAGGATGGGGCGGAAGGATATGGTTATCTCTTCTAAGTTATATCCTTGGATGGATTTGCCCATCTTGAAGTCATGTGATGTGTAGTTGGTTAGAGGGGGGCAGAATGTATTTAGCATTCTATATTGATGTCTAGGATTAGACATTCCCATCCTGATATCATGAGGTTTTCTCTGAACAGAAGTAATGTATATAACTTATGTTCATATTTTGATATCCTAACCTAATAATAGCTTTGTTATAATGTGACGAGTTATTTCCACTCACATGTATTGTTAAGCTTGTAATGCTTTATATTAACGCTATATATATTCATTTGCATGTATCATTGTGTTTATTTACTTATATATATGTTTATAATCTTGTAATCAATAAATCTGCATATTTTTATAATACCTGTGTATTATTGTACAATGCAGAGCTACATTTTATCATTAACGTCATCTCACGTCAAAAAGAACTTATTTATCTGAGGAAATAGTCGGACTCAGATGTGAATTGTATCAATTAGGTTGTCTACAATTCACCAGGTCATGTTTTTAAGAATTTATGAAAAATTGTATAAATTAATTTTTTTATGATTAATAATTTTTATGACCATAATTAATAATTCTTAATTGAATTATTACCCACCGACACCAGAGACCTTCATTTTCCCAAACCCAGAAGAGTAACATCTGATGTGCAGATCTTCAGTAATGCAGGAAAGCTGGGTGACAACTTCTGTGGGCGCCGTTCCGGTGACTCTGTTGTCATCCAGCTTTTCTGGAGTCCAGAATGTAAGGTTATATGGGAGGAAGAAAAGTGTCAATGCATAGGCATTCAGGAGTCTAGGCAACCTGACAACCCCCTCCGTGGGAGATGGCATAAAGGCCATATTGGTTGTCACCCAGTTTTCTCAAGAACAGATGTAAGACAGATACAGATACAGATAATTTGTGGTTCTAATAACAGATCCCACAAGTTTTATTATTCAGCTTTTCCGGGCCCCTGATTGTCAAATCCTCCTAGGTACAGATTATTATATACACCGGTCCTGTACTAGGAGGCACCAAATGGTATATTGGCTTAGTTAGGGGGTATTCTGGTTATAACCCCCTATCCTATCAAATAGGTGGGGGTCTTACCGCTGAGAGCCCCGCCAATCACGAAAACGGGGCAGGGGCCCCCACCAATCTCATAGTTATTCCCTATCCTGTGGGTAGGGGATAACTTGCTATAAGCGGAATACCCCTTTAAGTTTCTATTAGTTGTCAGTCAGATTTCGTAGAGTCTAGAATACCTAATTATGTAGTGATATCAACCACTGGATAACTGCCATTCAGGAATCCAGGAAAGCTGGGTAATGAGCTGTAAATGAGTTCTTATAGTGATTATATTACAGGGGTTTTCCAAGATTTTTATACTGATGAATTGTCATCAGTATCTGATCAGTGGGGGTCCGACACCTGGGACCCCCGCCGATCAGCTGTTTTGAGAAGGCAGCGGCGCTCCTGTGAGCACAGCGGCCTTCTCTCAGCTTTTCCTAGGCCAGTGACGTCACATTCACCTGTCACGTGGCCTAGGCCCAGCTCAGCCCCATAGAAATGAATGTCTCTGAGCGCAATACCAAGCACGGCCACTATACAAGGTACGGCGCTGTGCTTGGTGAGCTGAGAGAAGGCTGCGGCGCTGGTGCCTGATCATACAGCTGATCTAGGCAAACCCTTTTAATTATCATTCATCTTTTCAGGAACAGATATGTGAAAGAAACCGCTACAGGTCACTTTTGGGCCGAGCCTTCCAACTTCCAGCATGATGAGATTGTGCTGCTGGGACAATGGTGCCCTCCACACACGTCAGCCGCAGAAAATGCAGGATTGAAGCATAGGAGACATCAAACCCTAAATCATACCCTTACATTAGGCTCAAGCACACGACTGTATGTATTTTGCGATCTGCAAAAAATGGATCCTCAAAAATTTGGATGACGTCCGTGTGCATTCCGTATTTTGCGGAACGGAACAGCTGGCCCTTCATAGAACTGTACTATCCTTGTCCGTAATGAGGACACTAATAGGACATGTTCTATTTTTTTGCGGAACGGAAATACGGACATACGGAAACGGAATGCACACGGAGTAACTTCCGCTTTTTTTTGCGGACTCATGGAACTGGAGGGTTCAGCATATGGTCTGCAAAAAAAAAAAAAAAAAGGGATGGACACGGAAAGAAAATACATTCGTGTGCAAGAGGCCTAATTCAGACCCGAGATCAGACCCCTAAATTAACCCAGCTGTGAGGGCAACTGCCGTGCCCTCTGTGCTATGATTGACTGGTCCAGGCATCAAAAATGCAGGAAGAAATGAATAAGCATGGAAATCCGGATGAACTACTGAAGCCATACTGATGACAATACAGATGGTACATCATCCGGAATCCGTGCGTATTCTGGAGTTGGAGTTCAATACACTCGTATGAAGGGAGCCTTAATTCAGTAATTCAGGCCACAGACTTCTATATTAATTCAGGTCCCAGATCAAATTTTGTTATTTTTAATTTTCCATGTCAATATCTATATTTAAACATAAATTCCTGCCGTTTTCGCACTGTCCACTTAGCCTAATAATGGGCACCACTTCTTGGTCTATACAGATCACTTTATGGCAGTTATCAGCTTATCTGTCATTCTAATCCTGCCTGTAATGATATCACCTCTGTGTATAGATAAGACAGGATCCACCTTTCACAATAGCTGATTGTCACATCTTATCTATCCTTTCCAAGTACAATGACCTCTGCACTATGTCTAGAAAACTCTCCCACAGATGTCAATGAGGTTCCCCCTCCTGACCATTGTGTCTATGGACCATGGGGCTGCCGTAAAGCGATTTTCATAATGTTTTGTGTAGGGGGGGCCCTGCCGCATAGGGAGACAGCAGTGCTGGACGTGTCACGTGATGAGTGAGGGGCCCCTGAGCAGGTTTTGCATCGACGTTCAGAAGCTTTATGCCACATCTGCTATTACAGTCAGAGAGGAAGCAATGGGTTAAGCTGACACAGTCTGTAGCTTCCTTGGGGGGGTCATTGAGCAACCTGTGTTATTACAGCATCTTCCTCCTGAGGACAGCGCTCTCATAGCTGCTCACACATAAACTGTTTACCCGGAGCCTAAACAAACCGGACTCGTATTCTGCCCCGTACACGATAAATCACAAACCGCAAGCGGTTACCATAACAGGCTGCAGATGTACAGGAGCAGGGCTGTGATAAGTGCCCCAGTATCCGGTAATCAGCTCAGCGGTGCACTATGTGGCTACAAGTGTAGTGCCCTCAGGGGTGGACTGGCTATAGACCCTACAGGGAATTTTCCCAGTGGCCTAATGCCCATAGGGCCACCAGAGCCCTCCTCACTAGAGATGGCGTTGCGGTCGTTTCACAGCGAACTTTGCTAGTTCGCGGATTGCCGGATGGGCGAACATATGGCGATGTCCGCCGGCGCTATATTCTTTTACATTGGGAAGAGCTTTGACCCGTGACACATCCATCAGGTGGTACAGGCACGTTTCAGCACATGGACATACCCCCTACCTTATAAATAAACAACATTTGATCCACTCCACCCCTCCCACTAGAAGGTATTAGTTCTGCTACAAACTGTAAGGCCCCTAGCTTTCTGCAGATATGGACCAGTGCTTAGTCAAAGAGACTGCATGAGTGACCAGAAGAAGACACTGAGATGAGGATGCTGAGCCACAGACCTCGGATTATCAGCCTGTTGACCAGGGCTCCAATCGGATGAATAGGCCACAGACCCTGAGCCACCAGCCTTTGACCAGAGTATCAGCCTTATGAGAGATAGAGGGACAGCTAGCTCAGGCCTTTTCTCAACACAGAACCTTCTTCTACCACGGATAAGACTGGAAAAACCAGCTCAGTGCATAACCTGTATTGTTTTGCACTTGAATTCCTCCAGTAAAGAAGCGCACAGGTTTCCTGCAGACCCTATCTGAACATATTTTCCATTAGGGTGCACCACGCCTAACCATTCCTTCTAGAGAACATCAACACATGGTGATCCAGACCCGGCATAGCATTGATGCCACCCCAAACCCGGCCATTGCATAAGTGACCCAGAGCCAGTGCATAAAGGGGTTAACTTGTCCAGAAAGATTATTGGGCATAGTTGGCCACTGATGGGATCTTCACTTGCCCAAAATAATATCAAAAGTTGCCCTAGTGGCACCTGACTGACACTTTAGTATAGTTGCCAACAGAACATTATTTACCAGGATTCTCCAAATTTTCTTAGGGCAGATATTTGTCCTGCAAACACATGAGCGCATTTAGAGGGGTGTTGGGGGTATCACCAACCCAGACCACATCAGCAGATATGTATATATTTTTTAAATCAGCTGTTATCTATTGGATTAATCCAATAATTAACAGGCAATGTTAGCCACCTCTCCTTACTCCCGGTTCATCTTCGGCATCAGGCGCCGCTGCACACAATATAAACATCTGGGGTCAACCATAGAGGAAGAGGAGCTGAAGGAAGGGGGGGGGGACCAATAATGGGTCAAATCTGGGCACCGAATTACAGATTCTGATTAATTTTGTTGTCTGTGGTCTGAATAATGAAGTGTTGTCTGGAGTCTTAATTTTGGGATCTAAATATTGAGGACTAAATTTTGGAATCTAATTTTTCTGGGATCTGGAGTCTTAATTTTGGGATCTGAATATTGGGGAGGGAATTTTGGAATCAAATTTTTCTAGGATCTGGGAAAACTTTAGGGTCTGATCTGAATTATAACATATAGGGGGTTGTCCAATCTGAACATTTATGGCATCTCCACAGGAGATGCCATAAATGTCTAATAAGGTGAGGGTTCCACCTATGAGACCCACCCCTATCTCAAGAAAGGGGACCCTACAGCACAGCAGTGAATGGAGAGCAGCCTGCACATGCACGGCTTTCTCCATTCACCGCTAGTGGTGATGAGCGGCAGGGGCAATATTCGAATTTGCTATATTTCGCGAATAATATAATATGCGCGTATTGCGCCCCGCAATGCAGGCGTGGGTCACTGTTGCTACATTTTTCAAGCTGCTAGAAGTTTCCTGAGACTGGAGAAAATGGTTGGCGCGGCAGAACATTACAATGCCTTTATATGCAGATAGAGTGCTCCAATATATTCACGATTGCGCAAATCGGCAATTAATGATAGGCATATTTTTGCGCAGTACGTAGCCTGATTCTATTTGACAAAATTATCATCTTATCATCTCATGAAAGCTTATCTTTGTTTTGTAGGTAACATGTTCCTGCTTTGCTATGTGCTCCACGGAGAAAACAACAAACTCTAAATGTATTCTGGCACCACGATGATGTCATCTCACATTTACAATGGGACACAATGGGGTATTGTATCCGATGCGCTGAGTAAGAGATTAAAAAAATGAGCTTCTCAGCAATCCCGCATACAGCTATGGCTCTGGACAGAAGGCTAATTTTTCTTCAGGGCTGGACAGGTCCACCAGAGGACAGAAGAATCTTTTGGTGGGCCCAGGTCCTGATATGGAAATGGGCTCCAGAGACAACAGGGACTAGAAGTCCAACAGAGGTTGCGATGCAATTGAAGAGTACATGCATCTCATGTCTCATCTCCTCTGTTGGACTCAAGGTAGTCCAGTAAGACCTTGGACCCAGTCAAGGAATCTTCAGAACCCATTATGGAAAGACCCTAATCCCTAACATCCCAAAACAGACATGGTAGACCCTAATTATACCCCTTGGGTAGCTCAAGAAATCCTAGGGACTCCCTGGTGTAGGACTAGTGATGTCACCATGACCTCATAGTGATGTCACTTTTAGCCAATTCATCTTCTGTTGTCTGAAAAGCTGTGAATGCAGATAAACGTGATATAACAAGGTTGGGGTGACTTTTTTCATAAATCTGAAATGTGTCATTGCTCTGTTGTTCTTCTTGGAAATGTAAGAATAAATTGACAACCGGGTGTTACCAATTGTCATTGGAGAGGGGTCCCAACAAAGTTCAACAAATTATACCAAAATTTGCCACATTTTGGTGCAAATTACGCCAGAATTCAGGTCCAGCTATAATAGTAAACGTGGATCTATGTCTCCATTCTTCCCTCTCTGTATACATTATACTAACTGTTGACAGGAACAAGTCTGGGCAGAATCGAGTGAGAGTCTACGTAAAACTGATAGCAAGTCTCACAGCTTTGTGTAATTAAATGGTGGTCACCCCGGCTCTAAGATTGCTGGTTGCTGGGCAACCTGAACGCCTTCACATTGCCGAGTACACTTAACTTGACAATGAAGATGAATGAATTGTTGTTCCTCATTACTCCTGACAACAGGTGAGGAACCCCAGGGCGTACATGAAGCGTAATGAGGTGACACTCACTGACACCAGGGTGTTACCTTGTCTGACCTGATACATTGTTACCGCAAAGTCAATATTCCGTCGACTCATTCCTCGTCTATTCTTCTGGGACTCATTAGCCCCATAATTACATTTGTTTTCCTGTCAAGGTTGGATTACTCTAGAGATGAGGGTGGGTCGGCCATTGTCTGTGGCCTTGGACGTAACTACCCCCAAAATACAGGATTTCTCCATCGTTGTTATTACATTCTGGTCTTTATTCCAGTGAGGTTGGTTCCTAATTTGGGAATGACATTTACATACTGATTCAGAAAAGACCGACGAGTTGTCACAACTCCGCCCCTTCTCATTAGACTACATTCACTAGCAGGAAATGTGTGGGGGGGCTTTCTCATGGAAACTCTGTGTTGTCACTGTTTAGGGGTGCACTGTCTGGCTAGTATTGTTTTTATAGGGCACCCTGGGTGGCACTGTGTATGGGGACACTTTCTGGCAGACACCATGTATGGCACTATTTATGGGTCTGGTCAAAAGCCCTCATAGGGACCCTCGGGATATTAAATCAATACACTAAACGGTCAATAGACCCAAAAAAATCCCTTTCAGGGTCTCTACCTAATAAGTGCTGTGATAAAAATATATCTTTATTTATTCATTATTAAAACCAAAGTGTGAGGAAGGAAAAATATATTAAAATGATCAGAGAACAGTGAGGTCTAGTGTCTGATGACCTAGTGGTTACTAGCGACAACTGGGGGAATTAATGTCACCTTTGACAACTGATATAGACACCAACAGGTGATCTATTTCTATATATTAGACAGGTTAGATGGTGTGTGAGGTTAGTTTGTCACCAGTAATAGTAAGGGCATAGTAAATACCTCTAATGCACTAGGCCTGAATTGGGTGTTTTCAGAGATATAGGTTTGTATCTTTATTTGCAGTGGAGGTCGTCAGAACAGCTCGGCAGTCTATCTGTCTGTCTAAAAAACTGAAGCGCACCACTATAACACCCCTCCCGACATGTTTCGCCACAAAGTGTCTTCGTCAGGGGAAGTGGCTAGTACCCCATTTCCCCTGACGAAGCCACTTTGTGGCGAAACATGTCGGGAGGGGTGTTATAGTGGTGCGCTTCAGTTTTTTAGACAGTGAACAGTTAGGAGCACAATTGTAGCGATAGGATTTAGCTGAGGGGCAGCATGTTAGATGTGTGTGTTTGGTCACCACCAGCAATATAGGTTGAAGAGGCATGCCTGACTTGATGTGTATGGTGCAGACAAGGGATATACAGAGGTAGAGTTGATACAGCTGTCCGCCACAGTGTCCCTAATTGAGCTGTAACGAGCGGAGTGTAATGTAACACTCCAAGGGCAGTTGATACGAGTGTGCAGCCTGCAGAATTAATGGGCACACACAAATGGACTGCAAATGAGGTGTGCATTGTAGTATACAGTGGGATGCGAAAGTTTGGGCAACCTTGTTAATCCTCATGATTTTCCTGTATAAATCGTTGGTTGTTACGATAAAAAATGTCAGTTAAATATATCATATAGGAGACACACACAGTGATATTTGAGAAGTGAAATGAAGTTTATTAGATTTACAGAAAGTGTGCTATAATTGATTAAACAGAATTAGGCAGGTGCATAAATTTGGGCACTGTTGTCATTTTATTGATTCCAAAACCTTTAGAACTAATTATTAGAACTCAAATTGGCTTGGTAAGCTCAGTGACCCCTGACCTACATACACAGGTGAATCCAATTATGAGAAAGAGTATTTAAGGGGGTCAATTGTAAGTTTCCCTCCTCTGAAGAGTAGCAACATGGGGGTCTCAAAACAACTCTCAAATGACCTGAAGACAAAGATTGTTCACCATCATGGTTTAGGGGAAGGATACAGAAAGCTGTCTCAGAGATTTCAGCTGTCTGGTTCCACAGTTAGGAACATATTGAGGAAATGGAAGACCACAGGCTCAGTTCAAGTTAAGGCTCGAAGTGGCAGACCAAGAAAAATCTCAGATAGACAGAAGCGACGAATGGTGAGAACAGTCAGAGTCAACCCACAGACCAGCACCAAAGACCTACAACATCATCTTGCTGCAGATGGAGTCACTGTGCATCGTTCAACCATTCGGCGCACTTTACACAAGGAATACTGTATGCGAGAGTGATGCAGAGGAAGCCTTTTCTCCGCTTGAGGTGGGCTAAAGCACATTTGGACAAGCCAGCTTCATTTTGGAATAAGGTGCTGTGGACTGATGAAACTAAGATTGAGTTATTTGGCCATAACAAGGGGCGTTATGCATGGAGGAAAAAGAACACAGCATTCCAAGAAAACCACCTGCTACCTACAGTAAAATATGGTGGTGGTTCCATCATGCTGTGGGGCTGTGTGGCCAGTGCAGGGACTGGGAATCTTGTCAAAGTTGAGGGACGCATGGATTCCACTCAGTATCAGCAGATTCTGGAGACCAATGTCCAGGAATCAGTGACAAAGCTGAAGCTGCGCCGGGGCTGGATCTTTCACCAAGACAACGACCCTAAACACTGCTCAAAATCCACTAAGGCATTTATGCAGAGGAACAAGTACAACGTTCTGGAATGGCCATCTCAGTCCCCAGACCTGAATATAATTGAAAATCTGTGGTGTGACTTAAAGAGAGCTGTCCATGCTCGGAAGCCATCAAACCTGAATGAACTAAAGATGTTCTGTAAAGAGGAATGGTCCAAAATACCTTCAACCAGAATCCAGACTCTCATTTGAAACTACAGGAAGCGTTTAGAGGCTGTAACTTCTGCAAAAGGAGGATCTACTAAATATTGATGTCATTTCTTTTTTGTGGTGCCCAAATTTATGCATCTGCCAAAATTTGTTTAAACAATTATAGCACACTTTCTGTAAATCCAATAAACGTCATTTCACTTCTCAGATATCACTGTGTGTGTCTCCTATATGATATATTTAACGGACATTTTTTATCGTAACAACCAACGATTTATACAGGAAAATCATGACGATTGACAAGGTTGCCCAAACTTTCGCATCCCACTGTAACTTTAGCATCACCACCATACAATCGATAACGCGCGCCCGGCTCTTAGTACAGTCGACATGTGTGTCGTTTGCGTAGTTGACCGCGCACAGATAGACTGCCGAGCTGTTCTGACGACCTCCACTGCAAATAAAGATACAAACCTATATCTCTGCAAACACCCAATTCAGGCTTAGTGCATTAGAGGTATTTACTATGCCCTTACTATTACTGGCGACAAGCTAACCTCACACACCATCTAACCTGTCTAATATATAGAAATAGATCACCTGTTGGTGTCTATATCAGTTGTCAAAGGTGACATTAATCCCCCAGTTGTCGCTAGCAGCCACTAGGTCATCAGACACTAGACCTCACTGTTTATGGGTGCACTGTCTGGCTAGTATTGTTTATGGGGCACCCTGGGTGGCACTGTGTAGGGGGGCACTTTCTGGCAGACACCATGTATGGCACTGTTTATGGGTGCACTGTCTAGCTAGTATTGTTTATGGGGCACCCTGGGTGGCACTGTGTAGGGGGGCACTTTCTGGCAGACACCATGTATGGCACTGTTTATGGGTGCACTGTCTAGCTAGTATTGTTTATGGGGCACCCTGGGTGGCACTGTGTAGGGGGGCACTTTCTGGCAGACACCATGTATGGCACTGTTTATGGGTGCACTGTCTGGCTAGTATTGTTTATGGATTGCCAAAGCACAGGATTATCCCACGGCGCAAGGAACCAACCAAAGATCCAGTGCAATCTAGCTTAAAATATTTACTTAGCATATGCACAACGCGTTTTGGGGATTAGCTCCCCTTCATCAGGTGAAACTGCATATACAGGTGTATATGCAGTTTCACCGGATGAAGGGGAGCTAATCCCCGAAATGCGTTGTGTATCCGCTAAATAAATATTTCAAGCTAGATTGCACTGGATCTTTGGTTGGTTCCTTGCGCCGTGGGATAATCCTGTGCTTTGGCGATCTGTAACCTTCTTGGCGGATCCAGGCGTCCCTGATAAGAAGACCTTCATCCGTGGGTGCCGACCAACCGCTATCTGGGATTCCAGCTCACATCTTGATGAGCCTTCACTAGAGTTGTGCTTAAGGTTAGCACAACTATTCAAGGTGAGCCTTCATTTTGGAATCCGATATTCACCTGTTTGTACGATACTACCCAATGGTGCGCCTTTTCTGCCTACTAGCTTAATACCATCTGTGATTTTGAGTATTGTTTATGGGGCACTCTGGGTGGCACTGTGTGTGTGTGGGGGGGGTACCTTCTGGTGGACAATGTGTGTGGAGTATGTGGAGATTTTTTTTTACCTTCCTGTGAAGGGGTCACAATGCTTGTCATAATCATGTGAAGGGGGCACAGCTAGGCATAATTCTGTGAAGGGGGCACAAGCTGGGCATAATTCTATGAGGGGGCACAAGCTGGGCATAATTCTATGAGGGGGCACAATGATGGGCATAATTCTATGAGGAGGCACATATCTGTTATAACTACTGTGAGGGGCACATATCTGGGCATAACCTGTGAAGGGGGCACAATGTGGGCATAAATACTATGCGGTGGCATAAAGGAGGAATAATTACTATGTGGGGGCATTTAGGGGACTAGCAGGGATTAGGTGTTTAGTTATGTTTTGGGCGGAGTTGGAGGCGTGGCCTATTGCAGAAAAAATTTGCACATGGTGTCCCTCTTTCTTCTTTTCAAAAGTTGGGAGGTAGCACTGCACTACAGGTAGCATGCAGGTATGGATGTTAGTTGTCCATAGATATGACGGGGTGCCCATTGCTTTTTAGTGGCGATCATCAATGCCCTGACAACCAGATGACCACTTGTAATTGCGCCAATAAAGGGGTTGTCTGGCACCTTGTTAGAAGTCCCCCTAATAAAAGTACATTTCAGGTTGTCCATTTCTTGGAACCATATCAATCAGCTGTAAGCAGTGGAGGAACCCAACTCCAAATGTTAATTTTCACTGCAGTGCCCCCATAGGTGAAATGAAGCAGTACACAATTCCAATTTTAATCAATGGACTATCCCTTTAATGTATGTATGTGTTCAGTCCTCCTGAGTGAGGCCCTTGCCAAACATGGACATTGTTCTGTAGGCACTCTATAGCAATATATGGTGTTGTTACTTTTCTCCATGTACTACTATTATATGGTCAGAGTAGCACAGTTATTTGCATGGCGCTATTATATTGAGTACTGTATAGTACCTTTATTTGAAACACTATGGCACTGTTGGCTGTTCGGTTGTGATATTTAGGTACTGTATAGGACTATTATGTAGGCAGTTTGGTGTTGTTATTTAGGTACAGTATGGCACTATTATGTAGGTAGTTTAGTGTTGCTATTTAGGTACAGTATGGCACTATTAGGCTACTTTCACACTAGCGTTCGGAGCGGATCCGTCTGATGTTTCATCAGACGGATCCGCTCCAATAATGCAGACGTTCGCATCCGTTCAGAACGGATGCGTCTGCATTAAAACTTAGAAAATTTTCTAAGTGTGAAAGTAGCCTGAGCGGATCCGTTCAGACTTTCAATGTAAAGTCAATGGGGAACGGATCCGCTTGAAGATTGAGCCATATGGTGTCATCTTCAAGCGGATCCGTCCCCATTGACTTCCATTGTAAGTGTGGACGGATCCGCTCGCCTCCGCACGGCCAGGCGGACACCCGAACGCTGCAAGCAGCGTTCAGGTGTCCGCTCACTGAGCGGAGCGGAGGCTGAACGCTGGCAGGCGGATGCATTCTGAGCGGATCCGCCTCCACCGAGAATGCATTGGGGCCAGACGGATGCGTTCGGGGCCGCTTGTGAGCCCCTTCAAACGGTGCGCACGAGCGGACACCCGAACGCTAGTGTGAAAGTAGCCTTATGTAGGTAGTTTGGTGTTGTTATTTAGGTACTGTATGGCACTATTATGTAGGCAGTTTGGTGTTGTTATTTAGGTACAGTATGGCACTATTATGTAGGCAGTTTAGTGGTGTTATTTAGGTACTGTATGGCACTATTATGTAGGTAGTTTGGTGTTATTTAGGTACTGTATGGCACTATTATGTAGGCAGTTTGGTGTTGTTATTTAGGTACAGTATGGCACTATTATGTAAGCAGTTTGGTGTTGTTATTTAGGTACTGTATGGCACTATTATGTAGGTAGTTTGGTGTTATTTAGGTACAGTATGGCACTATTATGTAGGTAGTTTGGTGTTATTTAGGTACAGTATGGCACTATTATGTAGGTAGTTTGGTGTTATTTAGGTACAGTATGGCACTATTATGTAAGCAGTTTAGTGGTGTTATTATTTAGGTACAGTATGGCCCTATTATGTAGGTAGTTTAGTGTTGTTATTTAGGTACAGTATAGCACTATTATGTAGGCAGTTTAGTGGTGTTATTTAGGTACTGTGTGGCACTATTATGTAGGTAGTTTAGTGGTGTTATTTAGGTACAGTATAGCACTATTATGTAAGCAGTTTAGTGGTGTTATTTAGGTACTGTGTGGCACTATTATGTAGGCAGTTTAGTGGTGTTATTTAGGTACAGTATGGCCCTATTATGTAGGTAGTTTAGTGTTGTTATTTAGGTACAGTATAGCACTATTATGTAGGCAGTTTAGTGGTGTTATTTAGGTACAGTATAGCACTATTATGTAGGCAGTTTAGTGGTGTTATTTAGGTACTGTGTGGCACTATTATGTAGGTAGTTTCGTGTTGTTATTTAGGTACTGTATGGCACTATTATGTAGGTAGTTTGGTGGTGTTATTTAGGTACTGTGTGGCACTATTATGTAGGTAGTTTGGTGGTGTTATTTAGGCTTTTTTTTCCATTATCGTCACATAAAGTAACAGTTGGGGAATGACAGAATGATCTCACTCCGGGTGTCCGATATGAATGTCACACAATATAATTTATTTACACAACAGGGAATCTACTTACATCTGACATTCTCATACGGCACTGTTGTGGGGTCCTTACAGACTGTGGTTATGGATGCAACATTGCTCACTGAAGTGCATAAAGTTTTAGTTAAAAATAAAATAAATATTTAATGAAGCTCTTTTCACCCTTGTTCATAAACAGAATGCCAGAACTGCAGTTAAGACTGACACACAGCTGATGAGATGGAGTAAGGTACAAGGGGAGGCTGTAACTGAATTCCAGTGTAGAATTAGACACTAGTGTAATAGGTGACAGTCCCTCTGGGCGCAGTAATGACAGCCATTAGTGTTTGTCACCGGGCACCTATTACGTATCCTTGCAGGCGAGAAGAAAAAAGTTGGATAGAAATTTACAAGAGGAAAATCAGGGACTATTTCTAGAACATTTGCTGCATAAAGGAGTTGTGAGACAAACACAAAAAAGAAGATTGCCTAAAAACGAGAGGAGCCCCACTGTGAAGGGCCCACCCATTATGGTGGCGTCTGTTGCTTCCTCCATACTCTTTCTGGGATCCTTGGGCCAACCTCTCATCTCCATGTTTGCTAAAAATGCAGTTCCTCTGGGGAGGGGAGTCCTAAACAGACATTTGCCACCCAATAGTAAATGGGATGTGGCCAATCCAGGCTGGGATCCCTCTCTACAAGGGCCCCATACCAGAAGCATAGCCTGCCATTATATTATGTATGTCTTAGGCTAGGTTCACACCTGCGTTCAGAAAACATATCCGGCATAGGTGGATAATGCCGTGAACCTCCGGATCCCTATTAACAATAACGAGATCAGGCGATTTCCGTCACCAATGCTGCCCGCTTTTGGCCAGATAGAGAGTCCTACACGCACAACTTTTTCACCAGCCAAAAGTCAAAAAGGATCTGGATCCCCCGTTGGATCCTATTATAGTCAATGGGGATGTATCGGTTCATGGAATTATCTGGCTATGTCGGATACAGTGAACACGGGCAGGCTGCTCCTCTGTTGGAATAGCCTGATGGATTTCTGAATGCTGATGTGAACCTACCCTTAGGGTGGGTGACCAGTGCGGTCACAGATTATTCTTTATTTTACCACTGTGTCCTCTGTATACAACAACTGAATAATGCAGCTCTCTCTACCTCATTCAGAGCATGAAGTCCCAGCATCATATAAAGTACCAATCAGTTGCTACGTTCCTCCTTGGCTGACCATGGTCCAAATCTGAACCAGGGACACCCACCAGCTTCTTGGAACCAGCAGACCTAAGCCTGGAAGTGGACCAGGTACCAGCAAGCATATGTCTTTATATTTTTTTGCCTGATCTGCCGTCTTAATTCATTTTAGGGGCTGGTCTGGGGTCTGAACTACCTTACGTAATGGTCTACGGTCTGAATTCATTTTTGCGGGCCGGTCTGGAGTCTGATTTAACCTAGGTACTGGTTTAGGGTCTGAATTCCTTTTTAGGGGCTGGTCTGGGGTATGAATTAATTTTAGGGGCTGACTTGGACCTGGTTTGTTTAGGGGGTCTGAATTAATCTTAGGGGTGCGTGTTGGGGTCTGAATTAATTTTAGGTTCTGGTCTGAGGTCTGATAAATTTTAGCAGTCTGGTCTGAGGTCTGATTAATTGTATATGTCTGTTCTGGGGTCTGAATAAATTTTGAGGGTCTGGTCTGTGGTCTGAACTCTGAATAAGTTTAGCTGCTCTATCTGGGGTCTAAATTCATTTTGGGATCTGCTCTGGTTTTTCTATGCACAGAAGACATGTTTACTGTTGGTGCTCATCTAGGACCTTCATCTGAACACAGACTCAGATAAGTAGACTAGTTGAGTACCCCTGCTATGTGGGAACTTCTGCAGGCGCCTTTTCGCCCCCTATAGGCTGCCAAAAGCAATTATTTTTCTGCTCTGCAGGAAAGCTAAAAACTTTTGATCCTAAATTTTTCCATGTATCTAATTTTGTCTTGCTGGTCACTTCCAAACATAGCATTTTAGGATTTTTTTGTTTACTGCTCCTTTAATTGCTATTTCCTACATTACTTGTTCTGCAGCTGATTATGCTCAATAACAGTTCCTAGAATTGCTTTCTACCCGGAGCCATCAACAAATGTGTTCCTTGTTAACGTTTAACTTTCCTGATGAGGCCGCCGACTGATGGGACACGCTCATCCTGCTGCAGTGCAAGATCTTCTCCCAGTGGTACCCTGAACCTTTCATTGTCCAACAAGACCAATAGATGGATCAGTGAAATTTCGTATGTGACCGAAACTGTAATTTCACTGTATATATCTTTCATATTTCTCACATAATATTTATATTGGCTTGAAGGGGTACTCTACATTCGATGCCCTGCCCCTGTTCCTCCTGGGAATGAGGACATTTGGCACAAATTATCATGAATTCTACCTCTTTTGCAGTCAACTTTGCAAGATAGTCTTACAAAAAATCTGCGGGCAAGTATGCCCAGACTGACTGAGTACTAAATAAACCTCAAATTCACCACTACATATAAGCAGAGTTCTCTGCTTTGGACAGTCCTTATGTGTTAGAAGGGGCCTGTGACATTTAGCAGATCACAAGGTGTTCTCCAGCAATCAGCTGTAATTTGTAGGTGAACCTTGCAGTAAGTGTTCAAGTTCTCTGCAGCACCTCCAGAGGGAAAAATAAGAATTACACCACGTCCATTCATATCAATGGGTTGTCTATGTACTGTAGGACAGGGTAGGTCCTCCAGAGAAACCAGTTTGGCCAAGAGATGAAGATCCTGAATCCTGAACTTCAAATTCCCTAGCAGGATATATGAAAATAGATTTTATAAACCCGGAGAACCCTTTTAAAGGGGCATTCCCAGCACTGGAATTTCTGTCATGTCCATAGGGTGCACCATTTATGTCTGATAGGTGGGACTATTGACCCTTATGGGCTAAGCCATGGCTGATCTTTCCTTCTCCTATCCTTTTCAGCCACTTAAGGCGTCCTCCCCATACTTATGATGGGGACTGCACAGTTGAGGCTAACAATAGTCAAATTTTTTGATGCATCCCGCAAATACTTTGCCATAAATGTCAATGGTTTAGATACCCCTTTAAATAACGTCTAAGATGGGTATCTCTGAATGAGCCGAAGAGGTGTGTCTATCTCTGAATGAGTCTATGGAGTATGTTTATCTCTGAATGAGTCAAGGAGGTGTGCCTATTTATAAATGAGTCTAAGGGGTGTAGTCTATTTCTGAATGAGTCAAGGAGGTGTGTCTATCTCTGAACGAGTCAAGGAGGTGTGTCTATCTCTGAACGAGTCAAGGAGGTGTGTCTATCTCTGAACGAGTCAAGGAGGTGTGTCTATTTCTGAATGAGTCAAGGAGATGTGTCTATCTCTGAATGAGTCTAAAGGGTGTGTCTATTTCTGAATGAGTCTAAGGGGTGTGCCTATCTCTTAGTCTACGGGGTGGAGCTTTGCTCAATATTCACATAATAGACCCGTCAGCTGTAGATACCTACAGAAAGCTGTTAAATTGTATGTTTTAGGAGGAGGGATGGGGGTGGAGCCTCTAAAAAATATTAAAAGTAATTTTAAATTAGAAAATGCAGAATACAGTGTATATATTATATTAGTCTAACAAAATTTTTCTAAAACATATTAGGTGACAGTCGTGGGTTCTCAGTCATGTCACCTCCATCAAACACTGAACATACCCCCGGTCCCCACCCCCATGTACTGTACTTCTAGTGTCTGGTATCAAAGACTTCCTGCTGTTCCTTTAAAAAACGGTCTTGCCCAGCCAGGGTTGTCACAGCAACTTCACAATTGTCACTTCAAAGGTGGATGATACTGAGGAGCTAGAAAAAGACGTGAGTTAATTAGCAGTGGGGACGTGTATTTGGTGATACTACTGCCGACTGCTGACAGGGGAAGCCGTGTTTGACGTGAATCTCAGGGAATACTCTAAGCAGGAATCAGCTTATCACAGTGTGAATCCTGGGGCCTGTGTGACTCCATATCTATGGCTAATCCTGAATAACTTCCCCTTTAAATACTAGAGTCTACTTATGGCTACAAGCAGCTGCTGGAGGCGTATTTAAGGCACAATTTGTTCAAGAATATTACCTACAGTAATATATTAAAGGAGAACTCAGAGCAAAACTGATGTTATGTGTAGTGCAGGGGCGGAGCATAAAAGGAATTCAGATGACACCAAATAGGGTTATGTACCGCCCCTGAGGAACTATGCTGTGGAAATATCAGCTCTGCTCTGAGTTGAGATTGCATAAACAGCAATAAGGGTGTGCGCCAAGCTAGAGGGGGCAATTGCTACTGAGGGGCAATTAAAACAGGAAACACCTCAGCTAGTTGACTGTACAGTAGAAAACATTACGACTTAGCCACCAGTTAAATGATGATTACCCTGTTAACCATCATAGACCAGAAGTATGATGTATGTGGATGATGTAGAGGGGGAATTATTTGTATAGTAGTATTCAGTTGGCAATATATAGCAGTATTATTTGTGCATTATATGGCAGTATTGTGTTTGCAATATATAGCAGTATTACTTGTTCTTTGTGTGGTAGTATTTTCTGAGTACTGTATGTCAGTACTGAAGGTATAATGTGTGTATTGTATTGCAATATCATGAGAAGACTATGTAGTGGAATTATTTGCATATTCTATAGTAGCACTATGTGGGTACTGTATGGGAGTATTATTTGTGCATAAAGTTGGGAATTAGGTGACTACTGTATTTCACTATTATTTATGCATTCTATGGTAGAACAGTTCTGCAGGTACTGTAATGGGAGTATTATTTACGTATAGCATTATATATTACATGGAGGTTGTATGGGAGTATTATTTGTACATTATATGGTAGTATTAAGTGGGTACTGTATGGCAGTATTATTTTTTGTAAAGAATTGGGTATTAGTTGATTGTTATACTTAAGTATTATGTATGAACTGCATAGTAATATGCAGTTACTCTTTGGGAGTATTATTTGTGCATATAATTATATATCACATGGGTATTGTACAGGAGTATTATTTGTGCATTTGTATGTTAGTATTATGTGGGTACTCTTTGGAAGTATATTTTGTGCATAACATTATGTATTATATGGGTACTGTATAGTGGTACTGTAGGTATTATTTGGGTATTGTATTGTAAGATCATGAGGTGTCTGTATATATGTATTATTTTTACATTGTATAGTTGCACTATGTGGGTATTGTATAGGAGTATAATTTATCCATATTATTGGGTATTAGCTGAGTGCTATGTTTCAGGATTTATGCATTGTATGGTAGTATTATGCACGTACTGTATGGAAGTATAATTTGTGCATAGCATGTTGCATTACATGGATACTGTATGGAAGCATTATTTGTGAATTGCATGGTAGTATTATGTGAGCACTGTATGGAAGTGTTATTTTTTGCATAGCATTATGTATTATATAAATAGTGTATTGGAGTATTATTTGTGCAAAGAATTGAGTATTATATGGGTACTATATGGCAGTGTTATATGGGTACTATGTGTTATATGGGTATTATATGGGTACTGTATGGGACTATTATTTGTGCATACTATTGGTTAATTGTATTGCAATATCATGAGGTGACTGTATAGGGGCATTATTTTTCCACTGTACAGTAGCACTGTGTGGGTAGTATAAGTATATGGAGCAGGGGTGTTGCTAGGCTAAAACATTCGGGGCCTGGGCCCCTGATGTTTTGTCCCAGGCTCCGAATGTACTGCCTGCCAGATAGATACAACTGTATTGCAGTCCTAAGGACGGCAATACAATTGAATCTAATGCCCTGCAAGAGCTGGAGGACCTGTGATGACATCACAGTCCATTTGATCAGTTCTTAATGCAGAAGCTGAAAAGGACCTGCGATGATGTCACCATCATGTGACCAGTGCAGGAGAGGATGGCTCAGCAGTGAAGAGAAGTCCTGGGAAGAAGCTGTGGTGAGGTCTGTACATGAGGAGAGGTAAGTGAAGGGGTAGATTACTCAGTGTGAGAGGCAGAGTAATGTTGGGAGTTGTAGTTATTTAACTGTGATTGTATGTTAGGGCTGACGGGAGGAAAGTTATTTACATAGGACAGTGGATGGAGTGATGTTATTTACATGGGACTGAAAGTTGAGGGGGGTTATGTTATTTACATGGGAATGCATGTTGGAGGTGGCTGTGGGAGGGAGTGATATTATTTATATGGGACTGAATGTTGAGGGCTTATGCTATTTACATGGGACTGCATGTTGGAGGTGGCTGGGGAGGGGGTGATTTTATTTACATGGGACTGTATGTTGAAGGTGTCTGGGGGGTGATGTTAGTTACTTTGGACTGAATATTGAGGGGGTGATGTTATTTACATGGGACTGTATGTTGGAGGGGGCAGGAGAGATGGTGTAATGTTATTTACATAGGACTGTATTTTGGAGGGGGCTGTAGATAGAGAGGGATGTTATTTACATGGGACTGTATATTGGAGGGGACAGGAGAGATGTGTGATATTATTTACATGGGACTCTATGGTGGAGGGGCTAAGGAATTATAATTTCTGTGCGTTTGGTCGACTCTGAGAATTGGGCCATATGCATTGGGACTTGGGCCCCAGATCTTTTGAGAGTACAGTATATGTGAATGGGATAAATACATACAGCGTAAATACCGTAAGTTGGCAGGAGATTCTATACATCCGGAATATTTCCAAGTCTGCAGTGTGTTTGCAGCAGTTTTTAGTTATCTCAATGCAGTAAGTTAAATCTGTGGTCAAATCATTGCAGACAGAAGGATTTCTAGACTGGTCCAATCATATGTTATATTTACTGTGTGTCTAAAGCATCGACTTTACACCAAGTGCTATACAGTATTTGGTAGTACACAGTAGTGAGTGCAGCTCTGAAGTATACACGATATAACTCTGGATCAGTACAGGATAAGTAATGTATGTACACAGTGACTGCACCAGCAGAATAGTGAGTGCAGCTCTGGAGTATAATACAGGATGTAACTCAGGATCAGTACAGGATAAGTAATGTATGTACACAGTGACTGCACCAGCAGAATAGTGAGTGCAGCTCTGGAGTATAATACAGGATGTAACTCAGGATCAGTACAGGATAAGTAATGTAATGTATGTACACAGTGACTCCACCAGCAGAATAGTGAGTGCAGCTGTGGAGTATAATACAGGATGTAACTCAGGATCAGTACAGGATAAGTAATGTAATGTATGTACACAGTGACTCCACCAGCAGAATAGTGAGTGCAGCTCTGGAGTATAATACAGGATGTAACTCAGGATCAATACAGGATAACTAATGTATGTACACAGACTGCACCAGCAGAATAGTGAGTACAGCTCTGGAGTATAATACAGGATGTAACTCAGGATCAGTACAGGATAAGTAATGTATGTACACAGTGACTGCACCAGCAGAATAGTGAGTGCAGCTCTGCAGTATTATACAGGATGTAACTCAGGATCAGTACAGGATAAGTAATGTAATGTAAGTACACAGTGACTGCACCAGCAGAATAGTGAGTGCAGCTCTGGAGTATAATACAGGATATAACTCAGGATCAGTACAGGATAAGTAATGTAATGTATGTACACAGTGACTGCACCAGCAGAATATTGAGTACAGCTCTGGAGTATAATACAGGATATAACTCAGGATCAGTACAGGATAAGTAATGTAATGTATGTACATAGTGACTCCACCAGCAGAATAGTGAGGACAGCTCTGGAGTATAATACCGAATGTAACTCAGGATTAGTACAAGATAAGTAATGTAATGTATGTACACAGTGACTCCACCAGCAGAATAGTGAGTGCAGCTCTGGAGTATAATGCAGGATGTAACTCAGGATCAGTACAGGATAAGTAATGTAATGTATGTACACAGTGACTGCACCAGCAGAATAGTGAGTGCAGCTCTGGAGTATAATACAGGATGTAACTCGGGATCAGTACAGGATAAGTAATGTAATGTATGTACACAGTGACTGCACCAGCAGAATAGTGAGTGCAGCTCTGGAGTATAATACAGGATGTAACTCAGGATCAGTACAGGATAAGTAATGTAATGTATGTACACAGTGACTCCACCAGCAGAATAGTGAGTGCAGCTGTGGAGTTTAATACAGGATGTAACTCAGGATCAGTACAGGATAAGTAATGTAATGTATGTACACAGTGACTGCACCAGCAGAATAGTGAGTGCAGCTCTGGAGTATAATACAGGATGTAACAGTACAGGATAAGTAATGTAATGTATGTACACAGTGACTCCACCAGCAGAATAGTGAGTGCAGCTCTGGAGTATAATACAGGATGTAACTCAGGATCAGTACAGGATAAGTAATGTATGTACACAGTGACTGCACCAGCAGAATAGTGAGTGCAGCTCTGCAGTATTATACAGGATGTAACTCAGGATCAGTACAGGATAAGTAATGTAATGTAAGTACACAGTGACTGCACCAGCAGAATAGTGAGTGCAGCTCTGGAGTATAATACAGGATATAACTCAGGATCAGTATAGGATAAGTAATGTAATGTATGTACACAGTGACTGCACCAGCAGAATAGTGAGTGCAGCTCTGGAGTATAATACAGGATGTAACTCAGGATCAGTACAGGATAAGTAATGTAATGTATGTACACAGTGACTCCACCAGCAGAATAGTGAGTGCAGCTCTGGAGTATAATACAGGATGTAACTCAGGATCAGTACAGGATAAGTAATGTAATGTATGTACACAGTGACTCCACCAGCAGAATAGTGAGTGCAGCTCTGGGGTATAATACAGGATGTAACTCAGGATCAGTACAGGATAAGTAATGTAATGTATGTACACAGTGACTCCACCAGCAGAATAGTGAGTGCAGCCCTGGAGTATAATACAGGATGCAACTCAGGATCAGTACAGGATAAGTAATGTATGTACACAGTGACTGCACCAGCAGAATAGTGAGTGCAGCTCTGGGGTATAATACAGGATGTAACTCAGGATCAGTACAGGATAAGTAATGTATGTACACAGTGACTGCTCCAGCAGAATTGTCAGTGCATCACAAGTGTGGTGTGTATGTATGTATAAAAACAAATTTTGTGAAGGTTTATTGACATTTCTCATAAGGATATAAAATGCTTCAGGTCAGGGTTATACAATGGAGTTTTTAATATTCAGGGACTACCCCTTTATGGACTAATGCCCATATTCTAGTCTAACATCATTCCCTCTCCATCTATAGGAAAATAATGCAAGGAGTGGAATCCCAGAGGAAAGGCAAGACAGGTCTGCAACAGGTTAACCCTGAAGCACTGATATCTCACAGGGAGGACAGTACACCTCATACAACAGTGTTACAGGACGGTGTTATCTCTCACACCTCTGTACACTATATACATTTCTGCGGAGGGTCCCGGCATCGCAGCCATCTAAGATAAAGCAGTCATCGTGGGGGCAGGGAGTTTTCTGGACTCATTCCTGGACTGAAGTGGATGATAACAGGAAACAATAGCTCGCACAAAATTAAATGCAGACAAGATAATCTTTAGGTTTCCTGACTGCCTAGAAATCTGACAAGACTGTGCAAGAAATACAGTAGCGAGGACTTTGACAACTTATTTCCCACACTCTTAATGAATGGGCAGGCGGCATGAAAACCGCCAAAGTGGACCCCCGTCTTCCCAATCACACCCTGTTTCTGGGTAGAGGACAGCTATATAGATTTCTTAGAAAACTAAACTTTCATTTTTGGATGGAATTCTCAAAACAATATAGAAATCGATGTAAAAGCATGATTAAACCTCCCATTAGAAGAGCTGGACCACTGCTGCCCCAGAACATCTTGAGCTATAAAATTGCCCCCCTTAACTACATCAGCTGATCATCAAATGAATGACTAAACCAAGATGTTCTGCAGCAGCAGTGACCAGGCACTGCATACGATGCAGGAGTGAGTGACATGAGCACAACAAGTGTCTTGGAGCAGAGATGCTGTCTTCGTCTGATGTAACACTAGTATCAAGGAAAAGGAAGACAATAACAATAAGCAGCCGGGGTAACACACAGAGAGTGCAGACAGGGGTACAATACCTTCCCGCAGTACCGCCAGAGTTCGGGCTGAGCCTCCTGGGGCCGTCAGACTGGATAAAGCGGCGAGGCTGAATGTTCAGCCAGAAGCAGATCACAAACAGGGTGTGTTTATGAGAAGTGAGACAGAAGAGGAGGCGGGAGGAGGATCACATCACCAACAGATCTAGTGCAACACTATCCACAACTTCCTCACCGCATTACTACACTGCTACATCCAGCCAAGCACTGTACACAACTACTATAGTGTGTCACATCACCAGCAGATCTAGTACAACACTATCCACAACTTCCTCACCGCATCACTACACTGCTACATCCAGCCAAGCACTGTACACAACTACAATAGTGTATCACATCACCAGCAGAACCAGTGCAACACTATCCACAACTTCCTCACCGCATCACAACACTGCTACATCCAGCCGAACACTGTACACAACTAATATAGTGTATCACATCACCAGCAGATCTAGTGCAACACTATCCACAACTTCCTCACCACATCACTACACTGCTACATCCAGCCAAGCACTGTACACAACTACTATAGTGTATCACATTACCAGCAGATCCAGTACACACTATCCACAACTTCCTCACCGCATCACTACACTTCTACATCCAGCCAAGCACTGTACACAACTACTATAGTGTATCACATCACCAGCAGAACCAGTGCAACACTATCCACAACTTCCTCACCGCATCACTACACTGCTACATCCAGCCGAGCACTGTACACAACTACTATAGTGTGTCACATCACCAGCAGATCCAGTGCAACACTATCCACAACTTCCTCACCACATCACTACACTGCTACATACAGCCGAGCACTGTACACGACTACTATAGTGTATCACATCACCAGCAGATCTAGTGCAACACTATCCACAACTTCCTCACCGCATTACTACACTTCTACATCCAGCCGAGCACTGTACACAACTACTATAGTGTATCACATCACCAGCAGATCTAGTGCAACACTATCCACAACTTCCTCACCGCATCACTACACTGCTACATCCAGCCGAGCACTGTACACAACTACTATAGTGTATCACATCACCAGCAGATCCAGTACACACTATCCACAACTTCCTCACCACATCACTACACTGCTACATCCAGCCGAGCACTGTACACAACTACTATAGTGTATCACATCACTAGCAGAACCAGTGCAACACTATCCACAACTTCCTCACCGCATCACTACACTGCTACATCCAGCCGAGCACTGTACACGACTACTATAGTGTATCACATCACCAGCAGATCCAGTACAACACTATCCACAACTTCCTCACCGCATCACAACACTGCTACATCCAGCCGAGCACTGTACACAACTACAATAGTGTATCACATCACCAGCAGATCCAGTACAACACTATCCACAACTTCCACACCGCATCACTACACTGCTACATCCAGCCGAGCACTGTACACGACTACTATAGTGTATCACATCACCAGCAGATCCAGTACAACACTATCCACAACTTCCACACCGCATCACTACACTGCTACATCCAGCCGAGCACTGTACACAACTACTATAGTGTATCACATTACCAGCAGATCCAGTACAACACTATCCACAACTTCCACACCGCATCACTACACTGCTACATCCAGCCGAGCACTGTACACGACTACTATAGTGTATCACATCACCAGCAGATCCAGTACAACACTATCCACAACTTCCACACCGCATCACTACACTGCTACATCCAGCCGAGCACTGTACACGACTACTATAGTGTGTCACATCACCAGCAGATCTAGTGCAACACTATCCACAACTTCCTCACCGCATCACTACACTGCTACATACAGCCGAGCACTGTACACGACTACTATAGTGTATCACATCACCAGCAGATCTAGTGCAACACTATCCACAACTTCCTCACCACATCACTACACTGCTACATCCAGCCGAACACTGTACACAACTAATATAGTGTATCACATCACCAGCAGATCCAGTGCAACACTATCCACAACTTCCACACCGCATCACTACACTGCTAGATCCAGCCGAGCACTGTACACAACTACTATAGTGTATCACATCACCAGCAGATCCAGTACAACACTATCCACAACTTCCACACCGCATCACTACACTGCTACATCCAGCCGAGCACTGTACACGACTACTATAGTGTATCACATCACCAGCAGATCTAGTGCAACACTATCCACAACTTCCTCACCGCATCACTACACTGCTACATCCAGCCGAGCACTGTACACGACTACTATAGTGTATCACATCACCAGCAGATCCAGTGCAACACTATCCACAACTTCCTCACCGCATTACAACACTGCTACATCCAGCCGAGCACTGTACACAACTACTATAGTGTATCACATCACCAGCAGATCCAGTACAACACTATCCACAACTTCCACACCGCATCACTACACTGCTACATCCAGCCGAGCACTGTACACGACTACTATAGTGTATCACATCACCAGCAGATCTAGTGCAACACTATCCACAACTTCCTCACCGCATCACTACACTGCTACATACAGCCGAGCACTGTACACGACTAATATAGTGTATCACATCACCAGCAGATCTAGTGCAACACTATCCACAACTTCCTCACCACATCACTACACTGCTACATCCAGCCGAGCACTGTACACAACTACTATAGTGTATCACATCACCAGCAGATCCAGTGCAACACTATCCACAACTTCCTCACCGCATCACTACACTGCTACATCCAGCCGAGCACTGTACACAACTACTATAGTGTATCACATCACCAGCAGATCTAGTACAACACTATCCACAACTTCCTCACCGCATCACTACACTGCTACATCCAGCCGAGCACTGTACACAACTACTATAGTGTGTCACATCACCAGCAGATCTAGTGCAACACTATCCACAACTTCCTCACCACATCACAACACTGCTACATCCAGCCGAGCACTGTACACAACTACTATAGTGTATCACATCACCAGCAGATCTAGTGCAACACTATCCACAACTTCCTCACCGCATTACTACACTGCTACATCCAGCCAAGCACTGTACACAACTACTATAGTGTATCACATCACAAGCAGATCCAGTGCAACACTATCCACAACTTCCTCACCACATCACTACACTGCTACATCCAGCCGAACACTGTACACAACTAATATAGTGTATCACATCACCAGCAGATCTAGTGCAACACTATCCACAACTTCCTCACCGCATTACAACACTGCTACATCCAGCCGAGCACTGTACACGACTACTATAGTGTATCACATCACCAGCAGATCCAGTACAACACTATCCACAACTTCCTCACCGCATCACTACACTGCTACATCCAGCCGAACACTGTACACAACTAATATAGTGTATCACATCACCACAGTGTAACACAATATACAGCCACCATAGTGTGATACATCTCTACGGTTTAACACAATATACAATTACCATACTGTAACATAACATTGCTAGATACAATGTAACATAATGTATAACACCCTAATTGAATCTCATCACTGCCAGATACAGTGTAACACAATCCACAATGTTCTCACTACATCATAACACTGCTACATACACTGTACCCAACTACTATAGTATATCACATCACAACCATATACAGTGTAACACAATACATAAATCTGCGACTGTAATACATCACAACCAGATACAGTATAATACAATATACTGTAATACTACTGAACTGTAATAACACTACCAGATACAGTGTAACATAATATACAACCTCCCCACAGCATCACAGCACTGCTAAATAACACTGCTAGATACAGTCGAGCTGTATATATATAAGTATTATACTGTAACTTATCGCTGCCAGATACAAAATTATAAAATAGAAAAGTCCACATCTGTATCACACCACTACCATACATGTGTAACACAATAAGTACATTTACAACTGTAACACATCACAACCAGATGCAATGAACCCAATAAGCAACTCCTTACCTGTATAAGGTGACAACTAGAGATAAGCAAATGTCTTGAAATAAGAGAGGAACAACTGTGTCACTGGTTCGCCTTTTAAGCAGACTTTAAAGTATAACTTGGCTAATAGCTAAGTCAGCATCTCATCTTCAAATAGCTCTTTCCAAATGATTACTCTTTATCAGAGCAGAGACATTTTGTTTAACTAGCTGAGAGGCCTTTGTCAGGATCTTAGGGAGGTACTCATTCTCATTATGGAGAGAACCTAGTATGAATGGGGAGTATTGTAGGCCAAGTAATACTGCTCTGGGTTTCCTGGAAAAAAAAATAGATGCAAACTAGTTGGCATCCTCTACTGGCATCTGGAGAAAATTAGCTTTTTTTCCCCCCTCTTTCACACTCATGGTATAGTTCAGACAGAGAACAGTCTGCCAGAGCTTTCTGGATCTAGCAATGCCCACCTGCCCCTTTGAATATATTGGGGTCCGGTGGAGATAAATATGCTGGACAAAAACCACTTCCTTCCAAAGAAATAAAGGAAAGCTAAGCCTCTCTGATGCCAGCAGAAGTAAGATATTCTAATTTGAATATATGTTTTTTCAGAAACCTAGGGCAGTGTTGCCTGGCCTACAAAATTCCTCACACATACTAGGCTTGCTCCATAATAGAAAGAGTACCCTGAGACCCCGACTAAGGCCTTTCAGCTAGCTAAGCCAAGTTTCTCTGCTCTAATAAATGGTAGTTACCTGGAAAGAGCTACTTGCAGATGAGATGCTAATTTAGCTATTAGCCAAGTCTGCTTTGAGGCCTGTTTAAAAGGCTAAGCATTGCTTTTGGATAGACTGTTGTATTTACTTACCTGTGCTCCTTCTTCTGCCTGTTGTCTGAATTCTGACCTAGTTCTGTCTGCCATTATCCTGAGTCTGTTCTGTGGATTTGCATGTACTCTGTCTGCCTGATTTCAGTCTGGTTCTGTCTATGTTTTGTCTTGGATCCGCATGGATTTGGCCTGCCTGACCTCAACCTGGTTCTGTGCTTTGCCCTGGAGTCTCTGACCTCTGTGTGTCAGCTGCCAACTACTATTTCAAGAGGTAGCGGCCCGGTGACTCCCCTGCAGCAAAGACCAGGTCCCTGTATAGGGGTAAAGGGTTGAAACCACAGGACTGCCAGAATAATGCCCTCAGGACTAGCCCAAAATCAAACCGGTTAGTTGGCACAGTGGTTCCACAACCATTGTCCGTAACAGAGAACCAATCCTATTTTATAGTGCTAGTATGAGAATGTCCTGGTCTATCCACAAGATAGGTGATTAGTGTCTGATCACTGGGGGTCCCACCACTGGAACCCCCACCCAACACAAGAGAGGGGGTTCCCTTTTTTCCCTTGTTTCAATGCGCACCCGCTCCTTTCAAAGTATAGCAGAACAATGTAGTTGACTTTCTCCATCAGTCACATAGCTACTGAATGGTGCGTTAGCGTTCATGCGCTACTGCTACTCCATACAAATGAGGGACCCTTCTTTTAATTATAGTTGCATGTTTAAAGAGGTTTTCCTAAGATCAAAACCTATCACTTAGTGTTTTATCGCTGGGACTCCCATTGATCATGAAGAGGGGGTCCCATGCGCCGCTGTATTCAATAGCTATGGGATTGATGGAGGTAGCCAAGTGCATTGCTTGGCCATCTTCTACAGTCCCATAGGTCTTGAATGGAGTGACACCCTCTCTGTGCAAATGGGGAGAATGGACCACCCATTCACGTGATCGTCGAGAACCTTCAGCTTTCAGATACTTATCACATTTCCTAATCTTGGGACAACCCTTTTGGAAATACAGATGTTATTAAATGAAGCCCATTTTTTAAGTCCTGGCCCTTTAAGTCCAGGTTTCCTTTAGAGAGTGTGGTTTACGTCCTACCCCGGGGCTTCCTCTTTATTTTTCACTCTCCATAGAGTTACTATGCAAATGTTTCTTCGAAATAAAAAGAGACACCCAATGTACTAACGAATCGATAGGCGGAAGTAGATGACAATCATATCATACACTTTATCAGACTCTTTGCATTAAAAATGGAGAAATAGGGGAAGCCATTTTTTGAATGTATTCTGGAAACGCAAAAGAGCACATTTCTCCTCCGTCTGCTCTGTGGCAGGCACAGCACTATAAAATGCCTTTTGCGCTGTGGCATTAGAAGAATTTTAATATCTCTGACTTTTAGTCTAACCAGACTGTCTATTACTCTGTAATTCCTCTAGCGCCATTCTATGGAAGCAGTAGGTTTAAAGAGCACACCAAATGTTGAAATAACCTCTTTATTAACTTCAACTTTTCTTCATATATAACACTGCCGCCTCCTCAGCAGATAGTCCATGTACAATACACGTGTTGAATAAAGTATCATAAAATGGTGGCATGCATAAGATGGTGGTTCAACTGTTCAATCTTGTTATTCAACATAAAATGCTGGATATATTTCTCTCTTCAGTACCTGTACTCTGACTTTAAGTTATTTAAGCACTTTATGATCTCTCTGAGATGTATATCTGAGGTTAACCAATAGTTCACTTGCTCTACTTGGTTTGCAGTTTGCTCTATACAATTGCTTATGATCTGGTATGAGCAGTTCGCATTTGTAGTTTGCATATGGTGGAACTGGAAGTAAACACACATATAACTAGTTCAGTATACAGTTCTAATCACTATATTAACAGTAGGAACATTATATAACTGTTTTAAATACCTATTTTGGCCTCTCTGCTTCCATAAAACACAGCTCTTAGTGGTGTGAATGTCTGTTCAGCTTCTCTCCTTTGGTGTAATGATTCCAGCAGCTCCTGCTAGGGGAATTTCCCACACAGGCTGTGTGTGAGGCTGGCTGTGATTGGTCTAGATTCCTGCCCAGCAACAACAGTTTAACTCTATGCTTTGTTGTTTCTGCTGTGTCATTGAGCTCACCTCACATCCATATAATGAATCTTAAAGGCATATTATCTTTTCTGCTTCTGTGAACACTATATATATATATATATAACAGTTTTATGATATCTAAACATGAAGTCACAGTAAATAACTCTGCTTTTGTCTTTAACACACAAACATAGGAACTGTATTAAGGTTATTGACAGGTCTAGCTGTATAAACACACAAGCTATATTAGCAACCTAGGACAAGTCTTTGCTGGCCAGCTGCACTCCCACCAAAATTACCTATAATTCTATGTTCTTAGTCGTAGGACTTGAACATGAATTTGAGGAATTTTCCATCAGGTTCTCAACTTCCAAGTGTCTTTTATCACACTCAAGTAGAACAACTAACTTCTGTATAGGACGTTCCAACTTGAGTGGAGTAGTGAGACGTTTTCCTTTTTTGTCAAGTTTTGAGTCTCCTATTTGTAACAACATGTCACCGTCAGTTCTGTGAGAAGGTCTGTTAGACGTTCTTCTCTACCTCTTGCATGAGGTTCTTTGTTTTGGTTTCACTTTGTCATCTCCTTTCCTTCTCCCAGCTGTCACCTATTTACACTAATTGTCTCCCTTTATATTCCCTCCCATACTGCCTCACCTTGCAGTTTATACTTCCTCCTGGATGAGTTGTTCACTGCTGGAGGCTGCTACTGCTGATTCCTCAGATAAGTCCTTTTCCTTTATTTGTGTTTCCTTGCTGGCTTGATTCTAGGTGACCCTGACTCCGTCCGTATTAAGTGCAGGGAGCCGGTGGTCGTGTCCCCTCACTATTATAGGGTTTTCAGGTGTCACACAGTATAAGGTACGTGGGCAGGCAATCGTCTACCATAAAGACCTTTGCATGGGCATAGCAGTCAGGGAGAGCTCTAGGGGTTTTATAGGGCTCACCCATATGCTCCTTAGTTTATGATCAAGCCAGTCGGATGTTTATTTATAAGTTCCAGCTTTCTGCAACAGCATCCGTGACACAACACTCTTCTTACTTCTGAACTTCTAGAACTTTGGCCAATTTCCATTGACTTCTAGGTAAATCTTCTTCTTTCACTAACGCTATGTCACCAACTTGGACATTTCTTTGGGTGTTTGCCATTTACTTCTTAGCATAAGATTGGCTAAGTACTCTTTTCTCCATCTATTCCAAAACTGTTCTGATAGATATTGAACTCTTCGCCATCTCCTTTTGGCAAATAAATCCTATTTGGTAAACTTGCCAGGTGGTGGCTGTATGTAATCAGACTTAAGGTGAAGTAGATGGTTGGGAGTTAAAGGGTCCAAACTTGTTGGATCGTTGATGTTATGTCCAACTGTAAGTGGACGACTATTAACAATAGACATTACTTCATAGAATAGGGTTCTAAGTGAAGCATCATCTATTCTTCCAGCGTTCTTTTTTAACACTGAACTTAACACATTTCTTACAGTTCTGATTTGTCTTTCTCAAAATCCTCCTGTATGGCTTGCATGTGGAGCATTCATATGAAAATCACACTGTTACTTTTTCTTTATCTTTCTCTTTTAGAGCTTTCTTCGATTCATTCTTCGCTCTGAAAAAATTAGATCCTTGGTCAGATCTAAGCTCTTTGACAGTGCCTCTAATGGTTATGAAACATCTCAAGGCGTTGATGAATGCCTCAGTTGACATATCCTCTAACATTTCCAGGTGAATTGCTCTGGAGCTCAGACTTATAAATATTAGTCCATATCTTTTGTACTCCTTGTGGTTCTGTTTGGTGATGAATGGGCCAAAACAATCCATTCTGCTATAAATAAATGGTGGTGATGGGTTTACTTGATCTGCTGGTAAATCTGCCATTCTTTGCTCTTCGGTAGGTCTACGTGCCTTCCTGCAGACTACACATTTACTTATATACTTTGCTATAACTTTGCTTCCTTTCACAATCCAGTAACCACCTTCTCTCAAACAGCTTTGGGTAAAGCTTCTTCCTTGATGCAAGGATTTGTTGTGGTAGTGATCAATAATCAATCTTGTGAAGGTAGAATTTTTAGGTAGAATTGCTGGATGCTTCACTCTGCTAGGTAACAATGCATTTTCCAGTCTCCCTCCCACCTTCAGTATACCATCCTGCAGAACAAGATTAAGCTTGTACAATGGGTGGTTGTTTGGAAGCCTTTTAGGTTCTTGACTAAGTCTCTTCAACTCTTCACTGTAGAATCTCTGTTGAATGAGTCTTATGACTGTTTCTTCAGCTTTCATTCTTTCTTCTACATTAAACAATTCCTTCTTTCTGATTCCTTTTGCCAAACGTTGAATTCGAGCTACTACGTTTATGACTGTATTCCATTTTGAACATCTGGCTAGTCTTTCAAGTATGTCATCTCGACACTTGGCAGCAGTGCTCAATGTTTGTACAACTTTTACTTCTGGATCACACATAGACAATTCTGTGTAACCTTTACTGGGAGTGATTTCCTTTTCCCAAAGGAACTCTGGGCCTGTGAACCAGTTTGAATTTTTCAATTCTGATACATTCAGGCCTCTTGAAGCATGATCTGCTGGGTTATGCTTTGTGTCAATGTGATGCCAATGGTCCGGATTTGTTACCGTATTTTTCGCCCTATAAGACGCAGGTTTTTGAGGAGGAAAATAAGAAAAATTTTGAACCAAAAGGTGTGCTTTTGGTGGGTTTTGATCTAATGGTGGTCTGTGGATGACATTATTATGGGGGATCTGTGGATGGCACTGTTATGGGGGCATCTGTGGATGGCACTGTTATGGGGGCATCTGTGGATGGCATTGTTATGGGGACATCTGTGGATGGCACTGTTATGGGGGCATATGTGGATGGCACTGTTATGGGGCATATGTGGATGGCACTGTTATGGGGGCATATGTGGATGGCACTGTTATGGGGGATCATTGTGGGGGCATCTGTGGATTGCACTGTTATGGGGGCATCTGTAAATGACACATATATAGCATCTTATCCAATGTGTCATCCACAGATCCCCCATAACAGTGTCCCTGTGTAGTGAATGGGGGCCGGCATCTGGTTCTGTAATGGCAGCGGGGCCCGCTGCAGTGACTGTATTCTACTACACCGGGCCCCGCTCACTGTAGTATAATCATATCTAACTTGTGGGTATTGTTAAAGTATTCAAATCATCTTAAATCCAGCGCTGTACTACTTAATACTAACTTCTTGGCAGTCAGGAGGCCGGGCGGGCGCTCGCAGCGTAGCTCACTATGTCATGCACCTGCGCCGCCTGATTTATTCATAAATTGGGAGGAGCAGGTGCTTGACATAGTGAGCTATGCTGCCAAGAAGTTAGTATTAAATAGTACAGCACTGGATTTAAGATGATTTGAATACTTTAACAATACCCACAAGTTAGATATGATTATACTACAGTGAGCTGGGCCCCGTGTAGTAGAATACAGTGACTGCACCGGGCCCCGCTGCCATTACAGAACCAGATGTCGGCCCCCAGCCCCTCCTCCCTCTCAGCCGATACACCCGACGGTCGCAACATTCGCCCCATCCCCACCCCATCTTGGTATTGTCTGAATACTGGTAGGTGCAACTCTGGCCTTACCCATAACCAGGGCACAGTGTATCTTTTCTTCTCCTATTACTCTGATGTAGGAGCACTGACCCTAACCATAACTGCTGGCATCTGAAAAATTATGAAGTTCTATTTTCTTGTACTTTCCAAAATCATGAGGTACAAAACATCTGGGTATCTGAACTTCTCTCAGGTTTTGCAAGTCTCTTATCCAACTCTCCCACCTTGGCCTCACATTTTCAGGTATGGGCTCTTCCCATCCCAACTTCTGTCTGCATAATTCTTGTAGTATTTATTTTGCTCTGAGGATTACTGGGGCCAAGAATCCCAATGGATCGTATATAGAAGCCACTGCGGAAAGAATGGTGCGTCTAGTTGCAACTTTCTCTTCAATAGATTCTTCAAAGAAGAACTTGTCATTCTCTACATTCTATCCCAATCTAAGTACATTCTGAACTGGAAGATGATCATAATTGAGATCTACATTCTTCATTGTTGCTGCACGTTCAGAGTCACTGATGGATTCCAGTACCTCTCTGTTGTTTGAGATTAATTTATGAAGGCGCAGGTTTCCTCTTGCACATAACTCTTGGCTTTCTTTCGCTAGTTTGATTGCAGATTCTGTGGACTCTAGACTTATGAGACCATCATCTACATAAAAGTTATTCTTCAGAAAATTTGCTGCTCATGAGCAATCCTTTTCATTCTTATTGGCCAGGTACTTCATACCATAATTGGTGCAATCTGGATACGAGCCTGCTCCAAACAAGTGTATTTTCATTCTGTATTCTGTATGCTCTGAATCTGTATCTCCGTCCTCCCACCATAGAAACCTCAGGAAGTCTCTATCTTCATTCTTCACATGAAACTAGTGGAACATCTTTTCAACGTCACACATGGCGGCTACGGGATACTTTCTGAATCTACAGAGTACTCCAGGCCGAGTGTTTGTAAGATCTGGTCCTTTTAGTAAATGATCATTCAATGCAACACCATTGTACTTTGCTGAGCAATAAAATACTACTCTAATCTTATCTGGTTTATTTGAGTGGTAAACACCTTGATGAGGGATGTACCACACTTCTCCTTCTTTAGTTGGTTATTAACTTTCTCTGCATGTCCTTCTTCGAGGATGCCTTCCATGAATTTCAAATAATCATTCTTGAGTTTGGGATCTCTTCCCATCCTTTTCTTCAAACATTTCAATCTTGCTAGGGCAAGATTTCTGTTATTTGGCAGATGAGGTCGTTCTGCTGAATACTTTCTTCTAGAGTGTGTACGAACTTTATGTCTTCTTGGGATACACTATATTCTTTAGAACTTATGTCTGCAAAGTCGGATTCAAGGATCTTGATTACTTTTGCTGGACTTCCAGTTGGTAAGCCTGCAACTTCATAGCCACTGGTAGGACCTTTTCTAACAGCCAGAATAGCAAAACTTTCGATATTCGTTGTTTTGCCAATTTTAACACCATTAATGTCATTTATATGGCACAATCATTTGTGGTTTAAAATATGTAGGCAAGACGAGCAGAGCCTTCAAGCAAAGGATCCTTGAACATATTGGCGATATCAGGAACAAACGAGATAAACCAGTGGCTAGACATGTTTGTTTAAACCATGCAGGCAATCCGCAGACGATACGCTTCAGTGCGATTGAAACAATTAGACCCTCTATTAGGGGTGGGGATACGGATAAAATTCTGAAACAAAAGGAGTCCAGGTGGATCTATACCCTTAATACCATCACACCATCTGGACTCAATGAATGTATTGAATTTGCGTGCTTCATTTAACATACGGTCATCATTATCATAAGGTTCGAAAAGAGTTCATTTGGAAACCAGTTCCCTAAGTGAGAGGATACATAATATTACCCTCCCCCTTGTCTTTTCTGGACCACTTAATATCCTCAGACATATACTCCTTTTGATAGGCTATTTCTGTTTTTATTTACTCCTACATAACCTTATGCTGTATGCCAGTCCTGCAGGGTGAGCGAATATGAGGTCACAGGGGTAGTTAACAAACCGAGGGTTACTCTTGGTACTCACAATTTGTAGAAGACCCTGGGCAGGCGTACAGCAGTGATGGAGAGGCTGGCACATGGATCCTCTGGGGCACTCTCTGTATATAGGGACCAGGCCAGGTGGTAGGTGAGGTGCCCTGGGTGTTGGAAGTTTAAGGTGCCGGTGGCAAGATCCCTTATAGTTTGTGACGCCAGTGCCGGTAACGGTGGCACACCGATTTCTTGCAGTAATAAGTGAGGAACACACGTTGCAGTGAACCAAAACTTCCTTTTACTGAACAGGTTAACTATTTAAAGTCTTTGGTCAGTTCCACATGTAAAAGATGGTGACAGGCAGGCTTTACATCAAATGGCAGGCAATGTTCTTTGCAAGATACTCAGAGGGTTAAACACTTACAGATCAGGCTGCACTTTTCCTCAGGATCCTGTGTGTCTTTCTCCAAAGGCCCGTATGCCCTATTGCTGGCTTTATCCTTGGTTAGGGAAAACTTCCTCTCGTATATGACTCCTTGCTTTAAATATATCCTTCTGCCCTTCAGCTCTCTGTTTGGCTGGAATAAACTTGGCTCTGCACTGTACTTTTGTAGGAACTTAGTTTCTCAGGAGGCAGGCTCTTCTCCTGGTGGCAAGCTAGGAGCCTAGGCTATCTAGCTGCATGTCAGAAGCTGCTTCTCAGCTCCTCTCTGGCTAAGGTGCAAACTTGGCTTCTGAACACTCAACTCAACTACCTCTGGACCTGGCTATTTATACTAGGGGGTTCCCTAGCTCCCTCTACTGTCTAGGAGGAGGAACTACACCCCTAACAGGCCTGGTACACAGGATATAACATAAATAACATGAAAATTCCCATTAAATTGCAATATAAAATACAATAACCATGTTCCACAGGAGGTGGAGAACAACGTGGCCCAATTGACCCTTGAGTAGTACCCACCCTTACGTAGTGGGACACTACACTTATCTAAGTTATTCCCGATATCTTCATATACTGGATTAATTTTATCATTGCCGAATTGAACATCTTTCTTTAGCCACTTACTGCGCACCCTGTTACATATAGTAGCGAATAGCGCAGGTCTATGAAACAATAATAAATAAAAAAGCTACAGGACCTTGGAGGTGGGCGGTATTCTCTAGTCACATGATCGACTTGTGGTCAGATGACCAGCCGTCATGTGATCGGCTTGTGGTCAGGTGGCCAGCCGCCATGTGACACTGAATGGTGAGCAGTGCAGGCACCTATGATCAGCCAGCATCCGGGTGATGGGCGTTCCTCCCGGTCACATGATCGGCTTTTGGTCAGGTGACCAGCCGTCATTTAAAACAGCGCGCCATACAGCGTGTCATTCTGCAGACATCATCAGCGCGGCAGCATGTATTGTTGGTGGGACCTCTCTCCCCTTTCCCGCTAGTGCCTGGGCACGCAAGTATCACTAATTATCATGGCGCAAACCTAGCACCATTTCACGCTTGTTATAACTGAGGTTGTATGTGGTTCCATTTTTTTTTTTTTTGGGCATTTGTTCTGCCACTTATACAAATAAGAGGCTGTTATCTGAATGTGTCTGGATTATATATCGGTTATCCAGCCATCTCCTTGGTTATAACATGTTGTCAACTTGCCTATATATGCCTGCTTACCATCATGTTTTGATACATTAACACTGGTATTCTCTTGTCTACACATGGGGGTTATTGACCACCTGATTATCAACCGGGGGTCATATCTATATATCCCCTTTTGTCTATATGGGATTCTACCAATATCTGTTGTTACTGAATTGGCTTGTGGTTCTATCTTATGGACATTGTTTTCGCTATTTGCACCACAGAATATACCAATAAGGGGTTGTTATTTGAATAGACTTGGATTGTATATCAGTTATCCAGCCATCTTTGTACCTCTTTGGTTGTAACATGTTGTTAATCTGCCTTTATATGCCTGCTTATCATCATTCCATGTCCTGATACATCAATATCGGCATTATCTTACATGCACATTGGGATATTGACCACCTGACTGTTAACCGGGAGTCATATAGACAATACTTTAGTTCTCAATTGTTGTCTTTGATTGGCTGCATCTTAGTCCATTCATATTTCTCTTATGTTTGTTCTGACAACACTCTCATAGTAATCCCCTGATGAGCCTATCATCAATTAGGCGAAACGCGTTGGGATTGTTCTCAGACCTCACGTGTGCTCACATGTTTGGTACTGTGTCTTTGTCTATATCACTTTGGATACAACTATTTGTTGTTTTTTGTACGTTATTGTCTAGGAATAGGTTGCCTGCCATTGATCTATTGGCAGTACCCATCCCCCTGTTTAGGGTCTCCTAGGGTTTATAGGAGGCACGAGACACAGGATCGCCCCTATCGGGGCGGCTATTCCGTTTGTAGGTAGGGCCATCTAGTATAGGGTGAAACTAGGGTCAGCTTCCCTTATTTTCATCATTGGTCTACCCGACCCACCCTATACTTCATTGCCCTTATGGGATAGCTATTTTCATTTTATTATCATAATTTTTTTCATTTTTTTGTGTATATATGGGGACAAGTTCTTATTGTAATATACTAATAAAAGCTATGTTTTAGATGGTGGATTTCAGTGACCCCCAGTTGGTAACTCTTGGACAGATATTCGATGATACAATCCTGTCACCTGTCTTGAGTTTATGATCTGCTGTTTTCCTCCAACAACACCCCATCCTAGATCAGTTTCAACAGCGTAGGGTTCACCCTTTTCTCCTGTGATTACCTTTCGTGGTACCAAGGCTTTGGGACAATCGTAACCTATCAACAGTCCAACACCAAATTCCTTCAGCGGGGACATTTCATGAGATATGACAGATAGGTGCTCCCATTTATTGGCTGTTTCACAGGTAGGTATGCGATATCGATCTAGAGGTATATCATCTTTTGTATAAGCTGGAGGTAAATCTAATGTGAAGTTTGAATGAAGTCCTCTAACTGTCAGTCCTTTGACCCTTTGACTGTTCACTAATGTGTCTCTCCCCGTCATTGTGGTGAGTTTGAGCTTCACTGGTTCTGTAGCCACTTGTAATTTCTTGCAGATTTCTTGATCAATGAAGGTGACGTCACTCTGGGCATCCAGTAGCGCATAGGTGTATACCTTCTTGTTCCTCCTTTTAGGATTTGAAATGCAAACTGGTACAACCATTGATGTGACGTTGCTTTCTCCTTCCCTCACTCTGCAAGAGAATACAGATACTTTCTTTTCTTCCTCAGGATCTTTAAGTATTGAGGATTTATCTTTCTTTGGACGTTCTTCATGTAGTGGTGTAGGATGGTGTCCTTTGCAAACGCTGCATGTGGCCTTTTTCTTACACTCCTTAGTAACATGGCCTTTCTTTAGACATCTAAAACACAGTTGGTTGACAAGTACAAATTTCTTCTTTTCTTCTGGGGACTTCTCCTTCAATTGTTGGCACTTGTGTATGGAGTGGTTCTCTCCATAGAACATACACTTGAAGGTAGTCTGAAGATTTGTTGGTTCTGTCTCTCTACTGACCCCAGTAGTGACTTTAAACTTGCTCTCGTAGGTATCTGGACCTTTAGCTGCTGCATTGGTTGCAAAGCTAGTTGCTCTTGCATGTCTTATCTCTCTTGCAGGCCTTTCCTCTAAGGATTTTAAGACGTAAGATGATGTTACTGGATTACATGCTATCCGTGCTTCCTCATTCACAAACTCAGAGAACTCTTTAAAACTTGGAAAGTTACATAGTTATTACGGTTGAAAAAAGACAAACGACCATCAAGTTCAACCAAGGGATAGGTGGGGACGTGAATCCCAGAAGGAAGTGAGACTCAGATTTCTACACGTTTTCATAAGCATTTATCTTTTTTACTTTTAAGAATTCGTCTAAACCCTTTTTGAATCTGTCCACTTTTCCTTCAGTGACCACGTCCTGAGGAAGTCTATTCCACAGATTCACAGTTCTTACAGTAAAGAAGATTTGACGCTTCTGCAGACTGAACTTTTTCTTCTTCAGTCGGAGGAAGTGCCCCCTTGTCTTTTGTGCATATTTTACATGGAACAGCTTTTCGCCGTATTTTTCATATGGCCCATTTATATACTTGTACAGGTTAATCATGTCCCCCCTTAAACGTCTCTTCTCAAGACTAAATAAATTCAATTCTTTTAATCTTTCTTCATAACTAAGACCCTCCATGCCCCTTATCATTTTAGTCACTCTCCTCTGTACTTTTTCCAGCTGCAGTGCATCCTTTCTATGTACTGATGCCAAGAACTGGACTGCGCATTTCAAATGAAGCCGCACCAGCGCTTTGTAAAGTGGTAATATTACATGACTGCCCCGTGAGTCCATGCCTCGTTTAATGCATGACAATATCCTGGTGGCCTTAGAAGCAGCTGATTAACATTGTATACTATTATTTAATCTACCATCCACAAGGACACCCAAATCCTTCTCTATAAGTGACTTTCCCAGTGCTACATCACCTAGTACTTATGAAGCACGGAGATTATTACTACCAAGATGCATAACTTTACATTGAACCTCATTTGCCAAGTTGATGCCCAATCACTCAGAGTGTTCAAGTCAGCTTGTAGTTTGTGGACATCTTCCATAGACCGTACAGTTCTACACAGCTTAGTGTCATCTGCAAAAATAGATATAGTGCTATTAATCCCGTTCTTAACATCATTAATAAATAAATTAAATAATAAAGGGCCCAGCACTGAACCTTGCGGTACACCACTTATAACCTGGGACCATTCTGAATAGGAATCATTGACCACCACTCTCTGGACACGGTCCGTCAGCCAGTTTTCAATCCAATTACAAACTATACTTTCCAAGCCAATAGACCTTACTTTACTTATTAGGCGTCTATGAGGGACAGTATCAAAAGCCTGTGCAAAATCCAGAAACACTACATCCACAGCGGCCTCTCTGTCCAGGCTACTACTCACCTCTTCATAAAAACAAAAAGTTTCTGCCTAGATCTAACTGTTCAGTCACATAGCGATTCCACCTAGAAGCCAATTCTTCAGGTAGCTTGGCTAGCATCCTGTGGTTTTCTAGATAGTCGTTCAGTACTTCTAGACCTTGAACATGTGGGATGGCATTGCTGCATGCTTGCAGGAAGTCACCATACTCTTGGAGTCTGAAGTGTTCTTTAGGACCTATTTTAGGGCAGTTATTCAATTTCTCTCTAAAAGCTCTTGGTATTAAGAAAGGATGACCATATCTTGCATTTAATTTTTCCCAAGCTTGCTTGTAGGCTTCTTCGTCTTTTCTATTGAAGTTACCTTCAAGAACTTTCTTTGCTTCCCCACCAACATATCTCTGAAGGTAGAGTAACTTGTCGACTGGACTGAAGCAATGATGCTCAATCATCATTTCAAAACTTGCCTTCCACTCTATGAACTTCAGTACGTCTCCTGAAAATACAGTAGGTTCTGGAACGGGAAGTCTAGTTAGGACTGTTCTCTGTGGTCTTGCTGGGACAATGGTTGTAACATTCTCCTGAGCATTGCCGTGGCATCTAGGAATTGAATCATCCGGTTCTATTTTCTCACTTATTTCTGAATTAGGTGGGTCCCTTTCTGCTTCTTTTCCGGTAGAGATAGAGGGTAAATCCACACCTTTTTCCTAACACTGGACTAGGTCTCTCTTTGTCTTTCTAAGCAGGGATGGAAGGATAATGACTTAATTCCTCACTAAGTGCTGGAGATTTCCTTACATTCTCCTGGGAGTATGTAGGAAAGTAGGAGTTTGCTTCTTCACTTAGTACAGATTTGTACCTATGACTACTCTGATTCATATCCTCTTCGTGAACTCTGAGTCTGGCTTCTATGATCTAACTTCTTTTTGCCTTTTCAGACTTTTCAATTCAGCTTCCATTTGATGGCCCTGTGCTTCTATTTGACAGCGCTGCGCTCGATGTCAGCTTCCATTTCAGTTTCTGCTTTCTTGACAGCTAATTCCTTTCTTTTGGCTGAAGTATTTGAGGACTCTGATATATGGGTGGCACTTCTGCTAGCGAAGGAAGTCACACTTGAGATTGTGATTTCTCCTAAGGACCTAGCATAGTCTCTCATTGCTCATTCATTCTACTTCTTGCTTTAACTTCATCATAATTAGCTGCAGATGAAAGTTCTCTCATGAGCTTTACTAAATCTTTAGTGACTGCAGTACATGTGTCCATGTTCCTTACAATATCCTGGGAAGTGGTTGTAAACGACTGCAGGTTGACATATGCTGCCATAAGCTCTGATTCAGATTCTTCTACCGTCTCTACCATATCACTCAAGTTCCCTTTTATACTTTCTTGCTTTAGCTTTTTACGAATGTCTTTAATGTATAATTTCTACTTATCATACATTCTGGCGAACTTTTTTCCTTTCAGTGCTGCTTCTTGCTCCAAATTTTCCATATTTGAGGTCGGTTTTCTGGCACGTGATGAACGTCTTAGTTCATCTGCTTGGGCTATATTTGTTTGAGCAGTCACAGAAAATAATGCACTATAATAATAGATGCAAGCATAACATAATAAATTCTGAGACACTTAGTCAATACATTTTGATCAAAACACATCTAAGCCCACCTACCAAGCGACAAGGTGGTCTCAGTACAGGCGGGTCCTACGCTAAACCTGCCTATGCCGTTATACATTTATGTTCAGGAGCGCAGACCCCACACATATAGTGTGTTGCTCCTAGTTACCTCCATGTTCCATGCACATCCGCAACATTCATTATCATATCGTGCAGGATGTTTTTTTTTTCTTTTTCTGGGATATATTTGTTTGAGGCAAGACTAATGCTATATCAGACTCTTCTACCTCAGACAGGTTTCCTTGCTCTTCAAAGTCTACTCTATATATCTTTGCATCCTCTAATATTGGCATGGTAATACTAGGCTCAGACATTTTACTTTTAATGCTATCGCAATCAATACAAATAATAAGATGCCTTTCACTTTAAATGCAATATTGACAAATGCAGAAATAAAGGAGACGTGTCTTTTCTTGATATGATGCGATGCTCTGCACTGACTTGCGATGCTCTGTGCAGACTTGCGATGCGCTAGCTTGGATACGCTGCTTGCAGGCTTTGGCCTAGTGGCGGGAAACTAGCTGGCTGCAGTACGTTATCTCTCCGTGGATAGCAGTGCGGGAACTCTAGCTCTGGACTTTGGCCTCCCACCATGCGTCTCTTTCTCTCTCTAGGGATTGCAGGAGGGTAGGCGCTCTTTGTCTGACTATTTTGCCTTTGCTGTTCTGTCACTTTAAGAGTCTGCTGCAGTTTGACTAATGCACACGTTCTATAACCTTTATGGTAGCTCCGCTGAGGTGTCTTTGCTTGCTCACTCAGGGATCAGTTGCTGTGCAGCGGTATATGTTGGCGCTCCGCTGCTCTAATTCGCTATTTACTGTGCAAGTTGAAGAGCGCTATCACTTTGCCCTCTGAGGGCAATAGTTGCACTTCAACAGGCGCAGCACTATGAAGTGCCTTTTGTGCTGTGGCATTAGAAGAATTTTGATATTCTAACGAGACTGTCTATTACTCTGTAATTCCTCTAGCGTCGTTCTATGGAAGCAGTAGGTTTAAAGAGCACACCAAATGCTTGAAATAACTTCTTTATTAACTTCAACTTTTCTTCATATATAACACTGCCGCCTCCGCAGCAGATAGTCCATGTACAAAACACGTGTTGAAAAGATATCACAAAATGGCGGTATTCATAAGATGGTGGTTCAACTGTTCGATCTTGTCTTTCAACATAAAATAGTGGATATATTTCTCTCTTCAGTATCTGTACTCTGACTTTAAGATATTTAAACACTTTATGATCTCTCTGAGAGGTATATCTGAGGTTAACCAATAGTTCACTTGCTCTACTTGGTTTGCAGTTTGCTCTATACAATTTCTTATGATCTGGTTTGAGCAGTTAGCATTTGTATGCAATTTGTTTGGATTGTGAACTTTGTAGTTTGCAATTGGTGGAACTGTAAGTAAACACACATATAACTGGTTCAGTATACAGTTCTAATCACTATATTAACAGTAGGAACATTAAAAACGTTTTAAATACCTATTTTGGCCCCTCTGCTTCCATAAAACATAGCTCTTAGTGGAGTGAATGTCTGTTCAGCTTCTCTCTCTGGTGAATAATAATTTCTAGCAGCTCCTGCTAGGGAATTTCCCACACAGGCTGTGTGTGAGGCTGGCTGTGATTGGCCAAAACTCCTGCTGTGTGTGAAGCTGGCTGTGATTGGTCTAGACTCCTGCCCAGCAACAACAGTTTCTCTATGCTTTTTGTTGTTTCTGCTGTGTCATTGAGCTTACCTCACATCCATATAATGAATCTTAAAGGCATATTATCTTTTCTGCCTCTGTGAACACATTTTTCACTCAACGCATTCGCAACGCATTTGGACCTAATCCATACATGCTCGTTTGCAAGGGGCCTTAGGCCTTGAACAGTGGAGTTGCTTATGAGATGCATCGACTAGGATACACTTTACATGATAATCAGTGCACCCGAACACAGAAACAGGGAGCAATAGACTGTATGGTATTTGGAACTGTTCACAATTCCCTCTAGCTTAACTAAGGCCTCAGTTCCAGCTGAAGAAAAACAGCCCCTTGGCATGATGCTGCCACCACCATGCTTCACTGTGGGTATGGTGTTCTTTTGGTGATGTCCAGTGTTGTTTTTGGGCCAAACATATCTTTTGGAATTATGGCCAAAAAGTTCAACCTTGGTTTCATCAGACCATAACACCTTTTCCCACATGCTTTTGGGAGACTTCAGATGTGTTTTTGCAAAATGTAGCCTGGCTTGGATGTTTTTCTTCATAAGAAAAGGCTTTCGTCTTGCCACTCTACCCCATAGCCCAGACATATAAAGAATACGGGATATTGTTGTCACATGTACCACACAGCCAGTACTTGCCAGATATTCCTGCAGCTCCTTTAATGTTTCTGTAGGCCTCTTGGCAGGCTACCAGACCAGTTTTCTTCTCGTATTTTCATCAGTTTTGGAGAGACGTCCATAAGAAGTAGTATTTAGTGTTAGGTTCCCGTCTTACAGAGATCGCCTTGACGTTTGGCAGACGGGCTCAGATGGTTTTGTACAAAATGCATTTGCCAAGCATCTCACTTTATAAATAAGCGTAGCATTAGCACTATAATATTTTTTGTGACAATGGCATTATTGTACTTTATCTGGTTTGCGGAGTGCTGTTGCATTGTCTTTTTTCTCTATGTTTTTAGCCATGGCAGCCTGTTTGCCCCATAGGCTGATTTTAATTACTTTCAGTATAAAGCTGTAGCTGCTCTCACTACATTCATTGGAAGCCGTCTGGCACAAGGAAAGGTATGGAGTGGGCTCGGCATGCATGTTGGTACCTGCATCCCTTGGAAGTAATGGAGGCCATTATGGCACCAAAAATGGTAAAAGGCAGAGTGGATCCAGCATGCATGTGGATCCAACACTTCCTGAACTTTATGGCGGCCATTATGGCGCATAACAGGTAGTAATACGTGTTAGGTTCCCGTCATACAGAGATCGCCTTGACGTTTGGCAGACAGGCTCAAATGGTTTTGTACAAAAATGCATTTGCCAAGCATCTCACTTTATAAATAAGCATAGCATTAGCACTATAATATTTTTTGCGACTATGGCATTATTGTACTTTATCTGGTTTGCAGAGTGCTGTTGCATTGTCTTTTTTTCTCTAAGTAATGTCGCTGTCACCACCGCCTAACAAAAAATTACACTGAATCAATGTCACTGATATTTAGGATGTGCTAACTTTATACTGGAGATGTACCCCAGGTAATGTAACTGTCCGCAGCGGACACCGTCTACAGAAAAAGTACACTGGATGTCACAGATATTTTTAGGCTGCGCACACATTATACAGGAGATGTAGCGCAGATAATGTCGCTGTCTGCAGCTGCCAAATAATTGCAAGCTATTTAGCGCAGGTTTGCGCAAAAAATATATATTGCTGCCTTAAAAGGACTTTTGGGTCTATAACAAGTATAAAAGCTAAAATATTCCTATTTCCCTCCCTACACTATCTCTTCCTTCTGCTCTCCAGCTCTCCCTGACTAAGGGCTCATGCACACGAGTGTTTTTTGCGTTCAGTATACTGGCCGTTTTTTTAATTCAGTATGCGTTACTTATACTGAACCATTCATTTCAATGGGTCAGCAGAAAAAACTGAAGTGTCTCCGTGTGCATTTCGTTTCCGTATTTCCGTTTTTCCTTTCCGTTCAAAGATAGAACTTGTCCTATTATTGCCCGCAAATCACGTTCCGTGGCTCCATTCAAGTCAATGGATCCGCAAAAAAAACGGAACACATACGGAATGTACTCCGTATGTCTTCCGTATCCGTTCCGTTTTTTATGCCCAGCCCAATTTTTTCTATGTAATTACTGTATACTGTATATGCCATACGGAAGAACGGAACTGGAAACACTACTGAAACAAAAAACTGAAAAAGGGATCTGTTAAAAACCATAAGGGATCTGTTAAAAGCCATATGGTTGTGTGCACGAGCCCTAAGACTGAGCCGAACACTATATAGCACCCGATGACGCGTTCCAGCCAGCCAATCACTGTAATGCAAGTAGCCAACATGGCTACGGCATTACAGTGAAGGGCAGTACTTACCTGCACGTTTATTGGCTGCGTAGCAGGCAACAAACGTGCGGGGAGGAGACTTGAGCATCGCAAGTAAAATTAGTGTTCGGCCAACACTACTGATTATCCCTTCCCCGCTGGTTCCTGGAGCACCCTGTCAGTGATGGTTGGAAAAACTGAGCTAATGTGCACAGGCGGCTGTAGCACCAAATACGTGAGACTGACCCTCCCCAAATTATATCAAGGAAATCTCCTGGACCCCCCTATAGAGCTTCATTCCCTCAAAATGTATCACTGGTTTCTTGCTGCGCTTGTGCTAATCTGAAAAGATAGAGCTGCAGTGTAAAGCATGGGGGTGGAATGCCTTAGCCTTGATGAAAGTAAAAGTAAAACAAAACAATAAAGGAGGAGGTTAGGAAGTCCTTTAGACAAGGAATATCCCACTCAAAAGGCGCCAACGGTGATAGGACTATTAGTGAATTATTAATGTATAGATCTCTAAAAAGAAAAAAAGAAAAAAACAACAACAATAGGGGAGGCTGCTAAAAAATAGCGTTAGCACCAGGCTAAACACTTCAATCGTCAGAAAAATAAAAATAAAATAAAGATATGCATATAAGATTTGGTCTATAGTGTTATTGACCTTCTTACTCAACAGCTACACAGACGGCGCCTAATCCCCACAGACATCAATGATAAAAATGTATTGATATATCTCTATACAGTACTTTTAAAATATTAACGTCATGAATGGCGAATTTTTATTATAGAGCCACCCACACTTAAGAAGTTGCTACTCACTCCACTGGGGGGCTGTCAGACAGGTTATACTCAAGACACCTGAGACAGTAACCCCCCCGGGCCAAGGTCACTTAAAGAATCTGAGACGTTGGAGTCAGCACGCGAAATCTTAAAAGGACACACACTTTGGAAAATTACTACTCACTTCACTGGGGGGCTGTCAAACAGGTTAAGCTCAAGACGCCTGAGACACATCCAGGGCTTCTCTTCACTCTCTTTAATAAACAAGGCTCAACGCGTTTCGGGGTGTACATAAGACCCGTTCCTCATGGGCAGAATATTAAACAAATTTTGTTTAATATTCTTCTCCTGAGGAAGGGGTCTTTTATGTACACCCCAAAACGCGTTGAGCCTTGTTTATTAAAGAGAGTGAAGAGAAGCCCTGGATGTGTCTCAGGCGTCTTGAGCTTAACCTGTTTGACAGCCCCCCAGTGAAGTGAGTAGTAATTTTCCAAAGTGTGTGTCCTTTTAAGATTTCGCGTGCTGACTCCAACGTCTCAGATTCTTTAAGCGACCTTGGCTGGGGGGGGGGGTTACTGTCTCAGGTGTCTTGAGTTTAACCTGTCTGACAGCCCCCCAGTGGAGTGAGTAGCAACTTCTTAAGTGTGGGTGGCTCTATAATACAAATTCGCCATTCATGACGTTTGTGATTTTAAAAGTACTGTATAGAGATACAGTACAGACCAAAAGTTTGGACACACCTTCTCATTCAAAGAGTTTTCTTTATTTTCATGACTATGAAGGCATCAAAGCTATGAATTAACAGATGTGGAATTATATACATAACAAACAATTGTGAAACAACTGAAAATATGTCATATTCTAGGTTCTTCAAAGTAGCCACCTTTTGCTTTGATTACTGCTTTGCACACTCTTGGCATTCTCTTGATGAGCTTCAAGAGGTAGTCCCCTGAAATGGTCTTCCAACAGTCTTGAAGGAGTTCCCAGAGATGCTTAGCACTTGTTGGCCCTTTTGCCTTCACTCTGCGGTCCAGCTCACCCCAAACCATCTCGATTGGGTTCAGGTCCGGTGACTGTGGAGGCCAGGTCATCTGGCGCAGCACCCCATCACTCTCCTTCATGGTCAAATAGCCCTTACTTTCAAAGTTTTCCCAATTTTTCGGCTGACTGACTGACATTCATTTTTTAAAGTAATGATGGCCACTCGTTTTTCTTTACTTAGCTGTTTTTTTCTTGCCATAATACAAATTCTAACAGTCTATTCAGTAGGACTATCAGCTGTGTATCCACCTGACTTCTCCTCAACGCAACTAATGGTCCCAACCCCATTTATAAGGCAAGAAATCCCACTTATTAAACCTGACAGGGCACACCTGTGAAGTGAAAACCATTTCAGGGGACTACCTCTTGAAGCTCATCAAGAGAATGCCAAGAGTGTGCAAAGCAGTAATCAAAGCAAAAGGTGGCTACTTTGAAGAACCTAGAATATGACATATTTTCAGTTGTTTCACACTTGTTTGTTATGTATATAATTCCACATGTGTTAATTCATAGTTTTGATGCCTTCAGTGTGAATCTACAATTTTCATGGTCATGAAAATAAAGAAAACTCTTTGAATGAGAAGGTGTGTCCAAACTTTTGGTCTGTACTGTATATCAAAACATTATTATCATTGATGTCTGTGGGGATTAGGCGCTTTCTGTGTAGCTGTTGAGTAAGAAGGTCAATAACACTATAGACCAAATTTTATATGCATATCTTTATTTTATTTTTATTTTTATGATGATTAGCCTTGATGAGACAGGCGGTGAATCAAAGCTAAAAACAGCCAAGTAGCATGAAAAATATACCCATAGTGTAGTGTCCCACTATGTAATGGTGGGCACTACTCAAGGGTCAATTGGGTCACGTTGTTCTCCACCCTTTTGTGGAACATGGTCATGGTATTTTATATTGCATTTTCATGTATGTTGTCATATTATCTCCTGTGTACCAGGACTGTTAGGGGTGTAGTTCTTCCTCCTAGGCAGTAGAGGGAGCTAGGGAACCCCCTAGTATATATAGTCTAGTCCAGAGAAGGGGTGGTGGTCAGAAGCCAGTGTGCACTTTAGCCAGAGGAAAGCTGAAGAGCAGTTTCTGACATGCAGCTAGATAGCCCAGGCTCCTAGCTTGCAACCAGGAGAAGAAGTTACCTCCTGAGGATATATAGCACCTTACCAATTACAGAGCAGAGCCACTTTTATCCAGCTAAATAGAAAGCTGAAGGGCAGAAGGATATTTACAGCAAGAAGATATATACCAGAGGAAGGTTTCCCTACCCAAGGATAAAACCAGCAATAGGGCATATGGGCCTTGGTGAAAGCCAGACAGGATCTGAGGAAAGTGCAGCCTGATCTGTAAGTGTTATTCCCTCTGAGTATCTTGCAAAGACTTTGCCTGCCATTTATGTGAAGCCTGCCTGTATTCAACATTATACATATGGAACTAACTGAAGACTGTATATATTTGGACTGTTCAGTAAAAAGAAGTTCTGGTTCACTGCAACTTTGTGTACCTCAATTATTCCTACAACAAATCGGTGTGCCACCGTTACCGGCACTGGCATCACGAACTATAAGGGATCTTGCCACAGGCACACTAAACCTACAACACCCAGGGCACCTCACCTACCACCTGGCCTGGTCCCTATACACAGAGAGTGCCCCAGAGGATCCATGTGCCAGCCTCTCCATCACTGCTGTACGCCTGCCCAGGGTATATAAAAACTGTGAGTACCAAGAGCAACCCTCGGTTTGTTAACTACCCCTGTGACCTCACATTCGCTCACCCTGCAGGGCTGCGTACTGCAATAGGCACTCTCTGAATGCAGCCAGCAGGGTAAAGTATGGAGTTTGCATTCTGGTTGCCAGGGATATGTATAAATCCATAATATAGCTTAAGCTGGATAAACGTCAATTTCTGTGGGGCTGGCGTACCATCTAATGTGAATGGGGGCCTGCCGACTCAGGGAACATAAGGATCGGGCAGTTGGATTTTAACTGCCTGATCCTTTTGCTCTGTTACTTGAGGTGTCTGGCAGCCGCTTCCTCTCCGTTTAGGACACATGCATGCTTGGCCAAGCCGAGCCTGCATGTGTGTACAGGGGTCAGGAGAGACAGCGTGTTCGGCCTACAGCTATGTAGTGCGTATCTCAGGCCTAAGACTGTCTGTGTTGCCCATAGCAACCAATTCCCATAGCAGTTATGGAAATGAAAGCTGAGCTATGATTGGTTGCTATGGGCAACAAAGAGAAATGAGGCCTACTGTGTCAGCAGTATAAACATGGAGGTGTCATAGCCTGTGGAAAAGTGTAATTTTTTACAATTTTCATACAGTTGTAGCCTCAAAATCAAAACATACTGAGCTGCGCAAATGCGGATGCCGACAGCACACTGTGTGCTGTCCGCATCCACTCCGTCCCCATAGAAAATGAATGGGTCTGCACCCGTTCCGATGCGGACCCATTTGCGGACGTGTGAATGGAGCCTAACCCAACCCATCCCAGGCTGCTGCAGTTCTGTAATTATGAGTCAGCAATTATGCTTTGGGCGGAGTTAGAGGTGTGGCCTAGTATGAAAAAAATTGGCGCAATGGACGCCGCACATATTGTCCCTCTTTGCGATTTTTCAAACATTGGGAGGTACGTACTGAGGGGTGTTTATTTTGGTGAAAATGGTACAAAATGCTTCAAATTTAACAATATGGCGGACATATACATTAGTCCGTGTAACGGCATTGGCCGCACAGAAAATTAGCTCAACCCTACTACAACATAGTGGCCAGCAGTTCCGAATTTGGAGGGACTATTCCTAATTTTCTGAGACAGTCCCTCCAAATTAGGTCTGTCCTGGGTCTAAAATGGGTGAGACTTAGGTAAGCTCTGCTCATAAATGGGTGGTCCTGCATGCTTTGGGGGCTCTCCTGGGGGACGGGGTCTACTGGGCCCTAATTTACCAACTGCAATGTTGGCTGCTCCTATGGTAAGGGAGCCACATGGGATCCTCCAGGACCACACCGTGGGCTGTCTGCCACATGACAGCCCACGGGACTCTTACGTAAGGGTGAATTTGCACTTTGAAGCACATGGACTGTGACAGTATAGTATTATTTCACAAGAGCTTCCATCCTGAAAAAAAGGGAAGTAGTGTGTCATTACAGAAACAAAAATCACCATAGGTTGGTGGAAAAAAATATACTGCAAGAACTGCGCAACACGAGTCATCAAAGTTCAGATTAAAGGGGTTTTATGGGATCATTTTTGGAATTTATTGAAAAGTGTCCCTATATGTCCAAAATTCCCTCCTGGGGTAAACACAGGCCTATTTGGACAGCAGTGATCACTGGTAGCATTACAAGGGACGCATAGTAGCCTCTGAAACTAGTTGTAAGGATTTGGACCACTACACACAGGCGATAGGAGGCTTCATGCTGCAAATAAAATATATTTTTGATGAAACCATTTAATTTTCCGTATCTTCAAATCTTTGGGAATCTACAAACGGGAAAGAAATTCTTTGTGGGGTAAAAGTGAAAACAAAAAAAAAAAGGACCGTGTTTTTTAACTTCATAAGGCTCCGTTCACATGACCGTATTTTTGGTCCATATCTGATCTGGATTTTTTGCGGATCGCACACGGACCCATCCGCATGCGTATGTCCGTTCCGCAGTCTCACAGAAAAGATAGAACATGTCCTATACTTGTCCGTTTGCGGACAAGAATAGACATTGTTACAATGGATCTGCAAAAAAAAAACAACTGATGCAATGTGGATGTTACCTGTATTTTTTTGCAAATTCGCGTTTTGTGGACCGCAAAATACATACGGTCGTGTGAATGCACCCTAAGATTAACTTTTTTCCCCCAAAAAGTGGAGGAAAATAGCAGTGAGTCTTACAGAGTAAATTCTGATAAGCGCATCCATTATGGTATATGGCTCATTAGTACACAGTAGGACCGGGGAGTGGTGAGTGTAGCTCTCCTGGTGCTGGCTGTACTCACCTCTCCCTGGTTTTCCCCAGGTGCTGGACTGTGTCCTGAACGCGTACTGTGTCCTGATGCTGTGCGTGGTGCCGGCAGAAAACCAGGGAGCCGTGAGTGCAGGAACAGCATGCTGGACCTCCCGAGTGGTGGCATACAGTGCTTAATTATGCCACGTAGTATGGTGGCCAATAACTAGGGCTGTATGAAAAAATGCTATACAGTGCCACCACCATCATACATTTGCAGCGGGCCCAGGAGGGGAGAACAAGAGAAGACAGCAGTGGTAGTGGTGGCGATGATGGTGGTAGCAGTACTCACGGTGGTGGTCCTCATTCCTGCGTTCCCTAGGCCATACAGAGAAGGGTGGGGCACACTGTTTCTAACCATCCTGGCTTGTGACCTCCTGGTTTGCCGCCTATAGCCTGCCGATTAGCTGTGAGACCTTTAAATGGCTTGTCCAGTGGGGCTAAATTTTGGGTAAAGTTTCCCACTGCTCCCGTTCCGAACCTTACTGGTTCCCAGCTGGTCTCTACTTCCTGGTCCAGTCTTGGTACACAGGAAGTTCCAGGAATGGCTCGCTCAGCGTTATCACTGGTTGTGATAGGTCAGTAGTTGGCAGAGCAGACCATGAAGTGGATTCCTCTGGGAACCCGTCGGAACGAGGGATCGGTGAGGGTATTGATCCTTATATTGTTTAATGCACTCTGGGCACTTTACGAAAAAAAATTGAATAACCGGTCAACCTTTTAAGGGGCTACTGTTGTAGTCACAAAGTTTTTCAATCTTGACCTGTGCACACCGGACCAGTTTGACTGTATTGGTCAGGGGAAGGGGGGGGGGGGGGGGGGCATTTTTGATCATTAGAATTTGTTAGCAAATTTTTACTTGAGTCAGACCCTATAGGTGTCGGCCACACAGGTCCAATAGTGAGGCAACATTTTAATTCACAGTATAGCATATATAACATTATGTTGTGGGGGTTTTCAAGAATCCCCATGGAATCCGCATACACTTTCATCAGATGAGATTTCACAGTGAGGTCAGTGGCTACCGGGAACTCTCTCAAGTAGCAAGTAAAGGTTTTGGGTTCTTAAACTGGTGACAAAAGCTCTATTCAGGCATTATTAAGGTGCTTATTTCCATGCTTCTTTGTCGGGACTATGAGACAGAGTACAAGGTATTGTGTGGTAGTGGGGCCCATCCTCCCTCCTTACACTTCATTCATTATAACCAATGTTGGACTCCATCCAAGGCCAAAGCTGGTGCACGGTGTCAATGCTGAAAGACTTGAACGGCCTTTTATTTCCAAGGCTACTCGAGTTCAAGTTAAAATTTCCTGTCCTTAAAACTCGTCTCCTTTATTTTTGCCATTTTTCTGATTCCTAGACCTTCAGAGGACGAAAAAAGTAGAAAGAAGTTTCTCCAGATTTTTCAAAGGGTTAAGCAATTTCCTCAGTGTTACGGCTTCCTGAGGCCCATACAGTGACCTCATTGTCACCATGTTATTACTAGCTCCATGCACAGCTCAATTTTATAGTGTAGGTAATTGGTGGGGTATAGTCACTCTCAGGGTTGGACTGGCCCACCAGAATACCAGAGGATCCTATGGTGGACCCAGCTCTGATACCATAATGGGCCCCAAAGATTTAGAAGAAAAAAACAACAAAACAAAACATTTGGCTGCCTTTGGAGCTGGTCACTTGCCACTAAGTGCTAATTCTTTGATTCAAAACCTATTATACTTTATTGATAATATAGGGGGTTTGACCCCAAGAATAATATCCTCTGGGTCCAAGGAACCCCAGTTCGACACCGGTCACCCTGAGAATGTCCATACATAAGGCTATATATTCTCTACCTCTAACTATCTGAGGGATGGTGCAATTGGTATGCTCCTTCACATAAAACCTTCTGGCCCATACTGGCATTTGGAGATGTAATCTGGAATCTGAAATGATTACAGTCACTTTCTTATTATCATAAATATTGCTTCAGTGCATAACAGGCTGTACATTACTCATGGGGACAATTTAAAGGGCACTGTCACAGCTCTCTGATTCAGTTTTATTGGTTTTTCTACATAGAGCTATGTTAACCCCAATCTAACATTACATTGATCGCAAATGTGAGCCTTGGTCTCAGGGTGGGGTCAAGAGGTTGCTTACATGTTTGTGATTATGTAAGGCCACTCATTGTGGATCTGTATTCATTTACATGCTGCAAGCCCTGGTGGCATGAAAACAACTGAACTATGCAATATTGGCTAATATAAAATAAAAAAGATAATTTACTGGCAGCAGATCGTGCTGTGTAAACACAATCTCCTGCCGGCAAACAACAGGTCAGAATAGGGAAGAGCAATGGCAGTAGAGCTTGCTCCTCCCCATACTCTGGAGGGGATCGCTGCATGTAAATGCAGTGGTCTCCTCCACCAGCGATCAGCAGATTGTTGGGAAGGAGCGCTTCCTTCCTGACTCTCTGCTATTATATTGTTTTTGATGGTCCAGAAATATGGCTCAGTGCTCATCAGTAGTAGGGAGCCATATTAATTTGAAGGTTTGGTGGGTTATCTTCCGAGCCAAGGAAAATTCAGTTTATACGTGGGGTAAGGAAAGTGACAACCATTCTGAGCACAATGCATGCAGTTGCACCCCCTCCCTTCCATTTCTGAAACTGATAAAGTGGGAAATGCAGCCATTTTTTAGATTTCCTAAAACTGTGTTTAACAGGAGTAGAATATTGATGACCTATCCTCAGGTAATCAATATCTGATCAGTAGGGGTCCGACACTCTGCACTCCTGCCCATCAGCTGTATGAAGAGGTCATGATGACCACACAGCTTACCAAGTACAGCGCCATACATTGTGTAGTGGCCTTGTTTGAAATTGCAGCTGCAGTCTCTTCAAACAATTGATCAGCAGGGGTGAGGATAGATGATCAGTATTTTACTTCTGGAAATTCACTTCAAGGCAATGTACAAAATAAATTAATATTTATACATTTCTTTGGTATAGAAGGCTCTAGACCACCAGGGACACTTACATTAACACTTTCATTGCCCTAGATCTTCAGGAATATTGAGATGAATCCTTTTACTGCCCTAGATCACCAGGGATGCTGATGCTAAATACTTTACTACCGTTATGACGGCGGCATGCCGCTGCCCCGCTACTTTGAGCGGGTACGAATGCTGGTGTCCTCTGTGTCTATTTGAGGTGTCCTTCATTGAACCTCTCCTCATTCTGCAGTATTGGGAGGGTTAACCCTCCTTTGGTTCTGTGTGCAGCTGCTTCTAATGTGTTAATCAGCTTCTGTTATATATGCTGTGCTGTTTGTTTCACTCTCTGCCTGAGCAATAGGTTCACTAGCTTGCTAGACCCTGCAAAGGTGCTATAATCTGCTTGTCTGTCCATGTACTGACTTCTGCTGGATTCTGACTGTCTTCCCCCTGACCTGACCCATGCCTGATCACTGTACTTACTTTGAGCTGGCTGCCCTGACCTTCGGACTTTGCCTCCCCTGACCTTAGCCTGTTTCTGACTACGAGTTTTTCTTGATTTCTTGGTGCCCCGTACTGGTGTCTCTGACCCCGTGGGTCAGCCTTCAACCTCGCTGTGACCAATCCAAGATGTTGCAGCTTGGTGGCTCCCCTACGGCAAAGTCCAGATCCCTGTATAGGAGAATCAGGGGACTGCCAAGATAACACTCTTAGATTTTGCCCAAAAGCAAACCGGTTGGTTGACACAATGGTTCCACGCCCACTGATCGTTGCAACTGCCACAGACCACCAGGCATACAGACATTAACCCCTTCACTGCTGAAGACCACCAGCGATGCAGAAAATAACCTTCACTGTCCTAGACCTGGGTCCTGTTTAATGCTATTTGCTCGGATAGTGTGTGGTTCTGTATGGGTGGCTCCACCATAGCTAATTAATAGGCGCGTTAAGTTAATATTTATTTGACTCAGTTCTGTATCGCCTGGCTTAGAGGGAGCAGAGTCCAGGTCCCAAACCGCTCCTCATACATAAAATTCCTAATCCTAGTATATAAAAGGCTAAAATGATGCAATTTTAGCTTTCAGATCTTAACAGTTTGCTAATATAATTTTCTCGTCTCTGTCAAAATGTCATTCCAGTTTACACTGCTGCAATAAATGGAAGATTAAAATGATGCGATTGTTAGGTTTCAGATATTATCAGAAAACCTCATCTCTGTGCATTTTTTTTTATTAGTTTGGGTTTCACATGTTTCAATACAATAATGATGTGTCCCCGCGTCGTCTAATATATAAACCCTAGGTAAAGCGTATAAGGTCAGAATAGCATACTCTGCCAAAAAAATGCTTTATTTAGGACGTAGACGTCGGGTGCAATAAGATCTCCAGACGTTTTGTCTCTCGGTGAGTAGGCAATGTTGAATTAGCACATAATAAAGCCTGGCATCGAGACTGTCATTTTTCATCTCAATTAATTCTCTGTTGGCGCATTAGAAACAACTGAGGACACAAACAACTAATGGAAACTGGAAGCCTGTGGGAGGTAAGTGTTTATTCGTGTGTTTGCTGCCTCAGATAAGTCAACAGCGCAGACCTAATACCCTATGGGGAGTGAGAGGTTTGGCAAATACTGAATGACTTTGCTGCTCAATGGCAGCCGTACAGCAGAAATCCAAGCACCTCAAAAGGGTGTCCCGTAATACAAGAAGGAAAATAAGTGTGTTCATCGGGCAACACATAAAATCATCATCGCCCTATATTACAGGGGTTGTCCCACAAAAAAAAAAATTCTACAGTTTTCAAACCAGCACCTAAACCTGAATACTTTTGTAATTGCATGTCATTAAAAATTTATTATTCACTGAAATCTATCTGTATGGCGCCACCTGCTGTTTGCTCTTTTTCTAATTTCTCTGTCCTGTTCACTGAGATGGACACACGTGCTCAGTTCCATTGTTCAACTGTCACCAGCTGCAGCAGACAGGACACGCCCACTGAGCTGACAGCTTCAAATAAATCTAGCAGAACAATTGGAGCAATGAATGGGTCCATGTGAGGTATGGGGCTGGTTCTAGCTTTATTAGGGCTCATTCACACGACCGTGACGCGTTTTGCGGTCCGCAAAACACGGATGCCGCCCGTGTGCCTTCCGCAATTTGCGGTACGGAACGGGCGGCCCATTATAGAAATGCCTATTCTTGTCCGCAAAACGGATCTATCAAAACAGATCTATCATTTTTGCAGGGCCACGGAACAGAACAACGGATGCGGACAGCACACGGAGTGCTGTCCGCATCTTTTGCGGCCCCATTGAAGTGAATGGGTCCGCACCTGAGCCACAAAAAATGCGGCTCAGATGCGAAACCAAACCACGGTCGTGTGAATGAGCCCTTAGGCTAGGGTTACACGACGACAATAAGTCGCACGACACATAGGGCACAACTACACTGCAACATGTGTCGTGTGACATTTAGTCGCACCAATGTTGCGCGACAATTTTTATGATGATAGTCTATGGTGTCGCACTGCGACACGCTGCGACTGCAACACGACAGTCGCAGAAAAATCAATTTTCAATAGATTTTTGGCGACTGTCGTGTGGCAGTCGCAGCATGTTGCATGTGGCAGAGCGACACCATAGCTCTCATTATAAAAATTGTCGCGCAACATTAGTGCGACGAAATGTCGCACAATAAATGTCGTCGTGTAGCCCTAGCCTTAGAAAGAGGTTGGCATGTACTAGATCATGGGTGTCAAACATGCGGCCCACGGGCCGCATGCGGCCCGCAATGAATATCTTTGCGGCCCGGCAAAGATGCAGCATCGCAGACTGCTATGTATGAGCCGGGAGAGAGGAGGGGCTGGAGTCCGTAACTAGGGGCGGGGCCCGGTGCAGTCACTGTACTCTTACACCGGGCCCCGCCGCTCACCAAAGTATTTATAAACGTGAATCCTTATCCTGTTATTAAGTTGAACTAACGCTGCGCTCTCCCATGTTCCCATGTTCCCATGTTCCCCTGTAGCTTCAATAGCAGGCAGAGCGGACGGCAGCAGTAACGTCACTCACTGACGTCGAGCGCTTGCTCCGCCCACTTTATGAATGAAGCAGGCGGAGCAGACGCGCGACGTCAGTGAGTGACGTTACTGGTGCCGTCCGCTCTGCCTGCTATGGAAGCGTGTTCGTAAGTGCTGTGGGGATACAGGGGACATGGGAACATGGGAGAGCGCAGCGTTAGTTCAACTTAATAACAGGATAAGGATTCCCGTTTATAAATACTTCGGTGAGCAGAGGGCCGGTGTATTGGGGGACACTGTTATGAGGGGCATCTGTGGATGACATATAGCAGTGTCATCCACAGATCCCCCCCATAACAGTTCCATCCACAGATCCCCCCACCTCATAACAATGCCATCCACAGATCCCCCATAACAGCACCATCCACAGATCCCCCCACCCCATAACAATGCCATCCACAGATCCCCCCACCCCATAACAATGCCATCCACAGATATCCCACCCCATAGCAGTACCATCCACAGATCCCCCATAACAGTGCCATCCACAGATCCCCCATAACAGTGCCATCCACAGATTCCCCCATAACAGTGCCATCCACAGATCCCCATAACAGTGCCATCCACAGATCCCCCATAACAGCGCCATCCACAGATCCCCCATAACAGCGCCATCCACAGATCCCCCATAACAGTGCCATCCACAGATCCCCCATAACAGTGCCATCCACAGATCCCCATAACAGCGCCATCCACAGATCCCCCATAACAGTGCCATCCACAGATCCCCCATAACAGTGCCATCCACAGATCCCCATAACAGTGCATCATCCACAGATCCCCCATAACAGTGCCATCCACAGATCCCCCATAACAGTGCCATCCACAGATCCCCATAACAGTGCCATCCACAGATCCCCATAACAGTGCCATCCACAGATCCCCATAACAGCACCATCCACAGATCCCCCATAACAGTGCCATCCACAGATCCCCCATAACAGTGCCATCCACAGGTCCCCCATAACAGTGCCATCCACAGATCCCCCACATGACAGTGCGTCATCCACAGATCCCCCATAACAGCGCCATCCACAGATCCCCCATAACAGCGCCATCCACAGATCCCCCATAACAGTGCCATCCACAGATCCCCCATAACAGTGCCATCCACAGATCCCCATAACAGCGCCATCCACAGATCCCCCATAACAGTGCCATCCACAGATCCCCCATAACAGTGCCATCCACAGATCCCCATAACAGTGCATCATCCACAGATCCCCCATAACAGTGCCATCCACAGATCCCCCATAACAGTGCCATCCACAGATCCCCATAACAGTGCCATCCACAGATCCCCATAACAGTGCCATCCACAGATCCCCATAACAGCACCATCCACAGATCCCCCATAACAGTGCCATCCACAGATCCCCCATAACAGTGCCATCCACAGGTCCCCCATAACAGTGCCATCCACAGATCCCCCACATGACAGTGCGTCATCCACAGATCCCCCATAATAGTGTCATGCACAGACCACCATTAATTCAAAGCCCACCAAAAGCACAACTTTTGGTTAAAAATATTTTTTTCTTATTTTCCTCCTCAAAAACCTAGGTGCGTCTTATATAGTGAAGTTTAATATTTGTATATATATATAGGTCTCACTTGTGTTATTGGGCAACGGGATGTTGGGGGTCAGCAGTCATGAAACAACAATGTTGTTCTATGAAAATGTACGATTTTTTTTTTTTTTTTTTATGCGGCCCACATAAACTTAAATTTAGTTTTTTTGGCCCATGTTAGCCTTTGAGTTTGACATGCTTGTACTAGATTATGTACGATTTTAGTTTTTTTACATCAATCATGGGATAACCTGTGCTGGCACACAATGGAGGGGGGATGAATGATCACAGTAGTAATTATCCATCCACATTCAGAGGAGATGATTGCTGTATGAAAATACACCTCTGCTCACAATCGGGCAATTATCAGGAACATTACTAATAACTAATAACACCTTACTATTTCAAGAACCTGTAACACCTCTGGTCTGGAAGGAACTTCTCTGGCCCTGTTAATCAATATAAAAATGGGCATTTAGGGTGGGGTTGCTGGTTATTCTTTTTTATAGTAATGAAATAATAAATTCGAAGGAAGCATTCAATGTGTATGCAGTATACCTGCTCACATACCCAGGACTCTGCCACCAGGGTGGGGTAGGTATGGTTGTGTATATTTGTCAAACTCAAGCACCTGGACCTGATAAACGTAATCAGCGCCCACAATAAATAATGTCAGAATGCAGGTTATGTGGGGTACTACATGGGGATATTTTGCTGTGTAACATTCATAAATCTTAATACTATTAGGTGGTGTGGAGTTTAGCTCTGGTAGATAGGGTAAGCGGGCACAGTACAGAGGCAAAATACAAGCTCTTAACTCGAAACGTCAGTGTTTATTCCCACTTGAGGCAATTGCACAAAACAGCAGTAACTTTGCAGTCTTGGTGTTAATTCACACACAATGGAAAGTTCATATAACACAAGTCACCTTGCTGGCAGTTCTGCCTCCAGGAGTCCACTGCAGGCTTTAGGGGGGCCTGTTTCCCCAGCGAGCGGCTCTTAGCCCTCCAGCATGGCACAAAGCCTCAGATCCCAAAAACAGAGACCTCTCTGCTGAGCCCAGCTGCCTATTTAACCACCTCCCGTCTCGCGAACGCCGAAAGGCGTGATTGCGGCGGCTCTGCCAGGTCACACTAACGCCGATCGGCGTCATCTCGCGTGAGCCGAGATTTCCTGTGAACGCACGCTCACAGGAGCGTGCGTTCACAGGAATCGCGCAGTTCACAAGTTCATCTGCAGCCTGCCGGCCGCGATCATTGGCTGGCAGGCTGTGGATTTTTGAAATGACCAATGAAATGGGTATGTCAGACGCTATTTTGTTAACAGCGTCTGATATAACTGCTGCCTGGTCCTCTGGTGGTCCCTTTTGCTTGGATCGACCACCAGAGGACACAGGCAGCTCTGTAAGTAGCACCAAATCACCACACATTACACATTACCCTGTCACTTATTAACCCCTTATTTAGCACCTGATCACCCATATTAGACTCCCTGATCACCCCCCTGTCCACCCCCTGTCATTGATCACCCCCCTGTAAGGGTCCCTCATCCCTGCCAGGTAATTAGCTACTTGTTAGGTAGTTTAGCGCCCACCGCACCGCAGTCACTGATTAGTCGCTGATTAGCGTCATCGCTGTCGCTAATCAGCACTAGTACTATATAGTATCTGTAAGTGATCAAGACTGATCGCATTCAGATCTATATAAGTACATTAGGGTCACCTTAGGCTCTACAAAAAACGCAGTGTTCGCCCGATCAGGCCTGATCTTGTGCCCACACTTGCGTTCAGTCCGCCCCACCGCAGTGACAGAATTTTTTTTATCTGATCACTGCAAAAACACAGTAAAATCGCTGCGGCGCTATAAAGATCACTTTTGAGCTTTTTGGATCTTTATTAGCGGTCGCAGCTTTACTTCGCAAGCACTCCTTTTTACTAGGTAGGTTTTCTCTTTTTCCTGGGTAGTCTCAGAGGAATACCCCCTAAATTTAGTGAGCTCAAAATGTCAAACAAGGGGTATTCAGCTGAAGAGGCCTACAGGATTCTGGCCGTGATGGATGAAAGCGATGGGGACGCCTCACCCGCTGAATCCAGTGGTTCAGAATATGAACCTGTAGACAGCAGTGGCACTCTAACCGCTAGTGAGGATGACGAGGTTGAGGTCCCTGCTATGGTCAGGCGTACCCGACCCCATGTCAGGGTTCTGCATACCCCGCGTGATGAGCCTCATTTGCAGCAGAGTGGTGCTAGCGCTGATCTTGTTTATGGTGCGGCATACACCAGCAGCGCAGCACATCCTGGACCTTCTACCAGCACTGCCGTATTCCCTGGTGAAGTGGCGAGCACCAGAAGGGCAGTTCAAGCTGGTACGGTGGCACGTGCAGTAACCGCCCCCGTCGCAGCCACCGCGTTCACAGGCCCGTAGAAATCTAAGGCCTCTTTCACACGGGCGTTGCGGGAAAATGTGCGGGTGCGTTGCGGGAAAATGTGCGGGTGCATTGCGGGAACACCCGCGATTTTTCCGCGCGAGTGCAAAACATTGTAATGCGTTTTGCACTCGCGTGAGAAAAATCACGCATGTTTGGCACCCAAACCCGAACTTTTTCACAGAAGTTCGGGCTTGGGATCGGTGTTCTGTAGATTGTATTATTTCCCCTTATAACATGGTTATAAGGGAAAATAATAGCATTCTGAATACAGAATGCATAGTAAAATAGCGCTGGAGGGGTTAAATTTTTTTTTTTTAACTCACCTTAGTCCACTTGATAGCGCAGCCCGGCATCTCCTTCTGTATTCTTTCTTCAGGACCTGAGTAAAGGACCTTTGATGACGTCACTCCAGTCATCACATGATCCATCACCATGGTAAAAGATCATGTGACGTACCATGTGATGACCGGAGTGACGTCACCAAAGGTCCTTGACCTATAATGCATGCTCACCACAGGTCCTGTTCAGTAAAGGAGACAGAAGGAGATGCCGGGCCGCGATCAAGTGGCCTAAGGTGAGTTAAATTATTATTATTATTTTTTAACCCCTCCAGCGCTGTTTTACTATGCATTCTGTATTCAGAATGCTATTATTTTCCCTTATAACCATGTTATAAGGGAAAATAATAATGATCGGGTCTCCATCCCGATCGTCTCCTAGCAACCGTGCGTGAAAATCGCACCGCATCCGCACTTGCTTGCGGTTGCTTGCGATTTTCACGCAGCCCCATTTACTTCTATGGGGCCTGCGTTGCGTGAAAAACGCAGAATATAGAGCATGCTGCAATTTTCACGCAACGCACAAGTGATGCGTGAAAATCACCGCTCATGTGAACAGCCCCATAGAAATGAATGGGTCGGTATTCAGTGCGGGTGCAATGCGTTCACCTCACGCATCGCATCCGCGTGGAATACTCGCCCGTGTGAAAGGGGCCTTAGTCTCCCAGAGGTGCTGGCAAATCCTAATTGGCACTCCCCTGCTTCCGCCGCACCCGTATTGCCCCCTTTCACCGCCCAGTCTGGAGTTCGCATGGAGACAGCTCATTTAGGATCGGCCCTCGAGTTTTTTGAGCTGTTCTTCACCGCGGATCTCTATGACGTAGTTGTGGCAGAAACCAACCGCTACGCCACACAGTATATAACCGCCAATCCGGAAAGCTTCTATGCCCAGCCTTACCGGTGGAAACCAGTCACAGTTTCCGATTAAAACATTTTTTTGGGCCTTATCCTCAGCATGGGTCTAACTAAAAAAAATGTATTGCGGTCCTATTGGTCTAAAGACCCAATACATTACATGCCCATGTTCTCTGCTGCAACGTCCAGGGCACGTTTTGAGGTCATCATGTGCTTTATGCATTTCGCTGACAATAACACCTGTCATCCAAGAGGCCACCCTGCTTATGACCGGCTCCACAAAATTCGGCCCCTCATAGACCATTTGTCATCCAGATTTGCAGATGCGTATACCCCTAATCAAAACATCTGCATAGACGAGTCCCTAGTACATTTTACCGGGCACCTTGGCATCAAACAGTACATCCCCAGCAACCGCGCTCGGTATGGGGTCAAACTGTATAAGCTCTGTGAAAAGGCCACAGGCTATACATATCGTTTTAGGGTCTATGAGGGAAAAGACTCAAAACTGGAGCCGGTCGGATGTTCTGACTACCTGGGGAGCAGTGGCAAGATTGTCTGGGACTTGGTGTCACCCTTACTCCACAAGGGGTACCACTTATATGTGGACAATTTTTACTCAAGCTTGGCCCTCTTCGGCACTTACATCTAGTTGGAATTCAATGCTGTGGCACCGCGCGACCTAGTCGCCGGGGCTTCCCCCAACGGCTCGTTAGTACCCGACTTGCACGAGGGGAGAGGGCTGTCTTGTGTGACCAAGAACTGCTCGCGGTGAAGTGGAGGGACAAGAGGGACGTTTACCTTCTGTCCACCATTCACGCAGACACGACTGTCCAAATTGAAAGGGCAACTGGAGTCATTGTGAAACCCCTCTCTGTCCACGACTATAACCTTCACATGGGAGGGGTGGACTTCAATGACCAGATGTTGGCTCCCTATTTAGTTTCCCGACGCACCAGATGCTGGTATAAGAAGGTGTCTGTATATTTAATTCAATTGGCTCTGTATAATAGTTTTGTTCTCTACAGTAAGGCTGGGAGAACAGGATCCTTCCTAAAATTCCAGGAAGAGATCATTTCGGAAATCCTGTATCCAGGAGGGTCCGTGCCCCAAGTCCCTGATGTAGTGAGCCGGCTACATGGCAGACACTTCCCCAGTGTCTATCCTGGTACCCCAACTCAACATTCCCCAAGAAAAAGATGTTGTGTCTGTAGCAGGAGTGGAATAAGGCGTGACACCACCTTTTTTTTGTCCTGACTGTCCTGACCACCCTGCCCTATGCATAGGGGAGTGTTTCGGCAAGTTCCACACACAGGTACACTATTAGTGTAGGGATTGCGTTCCACAGGACAGGCACACAGGGGTCTTAGGGCCCTTTCACACAGAGCTGCTGAAAACCTCTCCTTTCACCTGGGACAAAGTGCATAATGTACTTCGCCACATCTCTGGGCGATTTGCGCTTTGCACCTTGTCCCAAGGGGAAGGAGAGGTTTGTCCTCTAAAGGAAAAAAACAAAAAACAAAAAAAAAATCACAGGTAAGCAAAAAAGTTAATGTTCTGTTTCAAAAGTTCAATAAAGTTTATAAAAGTTAATGTTCTGTTCAAATGTTATATAAAGTTAATGTTAATAAATTTATTGCGTTTTTTTTTACCTTCTAGGTGGACCAAGCGATCAAGCAGCTGCAGCACTGATGTGCATTCTGACAGAAGCATTGCGCTGCTGTCAGATTACACACAAGTCGGTGTATGCGGCGCTGCAAGACGAGATTTCTCCTCTGCAGTAAAAGATACGTTTGCCGAGGCTTATGAGCTGACGCTTATGAGCGTTGCTTTGGCAAACACTTTGTATAAAAATAGAAAATAAAAAAATTTCGGCAATGATTTATTCATCCACATCGATTGATGTGAATGGAGAAATCGGGTTTGCCAGGGCATACGAGCTGAGTGGGTATGGATGTTGGGCGGAGCTCCTATGTCCTGGCAGACGCCTTTCCCCTCCTTTTTTTTTTGCACATTTTTTTGCTGAGATTTTTTCATCCACATTGATCGATGCGAATGAAGAAATCTGTGCCGTTCATTTTTTTCTTTCAGCCCGGAGGCTGAACGGAAAAAAAAAATCTTATTACCTGTATGCTCAATATAAGGAGAATAGCAGAAACTCCTAATGCTGGCCATACATGTAATGATTACGGAAACCCTCAAATGCCAGGGCAGTACAAACACCCCACAAATGACCCCATTTTGGAAAGAAGACTTCGCTTAGGGGCATATTGAGTCCATGAAAGATTGAACTTTTTGTCCCAAGTTAGCGGAAAAGGAGACTTTGTGAGAAAATAAAAATAAAAAAACAATTTCAGCTAACTTGTGCCAAAAAAAAAATCTTCTATGAACTCTCCATGCCCCTCACGGAATACCTTGGGGTGTCTTCTTTCCAAAATGGGGTCACATGTGGAGTATTTATACTGCCCTGGCATTTTAGGGGCCCTAAAGCGTGAGAAGAAGTCTGGAATCCAAATGTCTAAAAATGCCCTCCTAAAAGGTACTCGTTGGACTTTTGGCCCCTTTGCGCACCTAGGCTGCAAAAAAGTGTCACACATGTGGTATCGCCGTACTCAGAAGAAGTAGGGCAATGTGTTTTGGGGTGTATTTTTACATATACCCATGCTGGGTGAGAGAAATATCTCTGTAAAATGACAACTTTGTATAAAAAAAATAGGAAAGGTTGACTTTACAGAGATATTTATCTCACCCAGCATGGGTATATGTAAAAATACACCCCAAAACACATTGCACCACTTCTTCTGAGTACGGCGATACCAGATGTGTGACACTTTTTTGCATCCTAGGTGCGCAAAGGGGCCCAAATTCTAAAGAGTATCTTTACGATTTCACAGGGCATTTTTTATGCATTTGGATTCCAAACTACTTCTCACGCATTATGGCCCCTAAAATGCCAGGGCAGTATAAATACCCCACAAGTGACCCCATTTTGGAAAGAAGACACCCCAAGGTATTTTGTGAGGGGCATAGTGAGTTCATGTAAAATTTTATTTTTTGTCACAAGTTAGTGGAATATGAGACTTTGTAAGGAAAAAATAAAAAATAAAAAAAATACATCATTTTCCGCTAACTTGTGCCAAAAAAATAAAAATTCTAGGAACTCGCCGTGCCCCTCACGGAATACTTTGGGGTGTCTTCTTTCCAAAATGGGGTCACTTGTCGGGTATTTATACTATCTTGGCATTCTAGCACCTCAAGAAACATGACAGGTGCTCAGAAAGTCAGAGCTGCTTCAAAATGCGGAAATTCACATTTTTGTACCATAGTTTGTAAACGCTATAACTTTTGCGCAAACCAATAAATATACACTTATTGGATTTTTTTTATCAAAGACATGTAGAACAATAAATTCTGACACAAACTTGTATAGAAATGTAATTATATTTGAACAATTTAACCAGATAAAGTAAAAAATACACTTTTTTTGAGAAAATTGCGGCCTATTTTGATTAATATCGGAAAAACAAAAAATCTTAGCAGCAATCAAATACCACCAAAAGAAAGCTGTATTTGAGACAAGAAAAGGAGGTAAAATTCATTTGGGTGCCAAGTTGCATGACCGAGCAATAAACCGTTAAAGTTGTGAAGTGCCGATTTGTAAAAAAGGGCCTGGTCACTAGGGGGGATATAAACCTGTGGTCCTTAAGTGGTTAAGGACAGGCAGGTGCTGCCAAAAGCCAGACTGGCACTTAAACTCCGGTCCGGTATTTGACCTCATCTGGCTGGAAACCAGCCCAGCCGTACATGCTGGGAGGAAAATACCTGCCTTACCAGACACAACCCCTCACTGTGTCACATACCCCCCCATTTGTTCAACCCTGAGGGGGTGGACACACGCCAGACAGTGCATCCGGGACATTGCATCTGCGTTTCCCTGCAACCGGCCTGCTCTGTGTTCTACCGAGAACTTAAAGGGAGTCTGTCATCACATTTTCACCTTTTTAACTGTTCCCATAGCTCTTTAGCACCCTTATAGTTGATAAAAATGTTACCTTTATAAGCATTGGTGGACTTTTGAAACTAGCAAAAATGATCTTTGTAAGGTATGTAAATGAGGGCTCGCAAGTGCCCAGGGGGCGGCGTCAACCTCCTTGGTGCCCAGGCAGCTCTGCCTTTTCCTCGCTTCCCCCCGCCCAGCCTTTCCCTATCATCTTACTGTTTCTATCGCCGAGATCCCGCGCCTGCGCGCTGAGTAATTACTGAGATGCCGTACCAGAAATGGGCATCGCAGTGTGCATGCGCCGGCCGAGGGACTCAGCGCGCAGGTGCGGGATCTCGGCGATACAAACAGTAAGATGATGGGCGGGCAGAGGGAAAGGCTGGGCGGGGGGAAGCGAGGAAAAGGCAGAGCTGCCTGGGCACCAAGGAGGTTGACGCCGCCCCTGGGCACTTGCGAGCCCTCATTTACATACCTTACAAAGATCATTTTTGCCAGTTTGAAAAGTCCACCAATAATTATAAAGGTAACGTTTTTATCAACTATAAGGGTGCTAGAGAGCTATGGGAACGGTTAAAAAGGTGAAAATGTGATGACAGACTCCCTTTAAAGTTCTGCAGACTAGTGTTGGTCGAGCACCAAAGTGCTTGTGTGCTCTGGTGCTTGAGTAGAACACTTGCCGATACTCGGGTGCTCTACAGAGCACTCGAGCACAATGGAAGTCAATAGGAGAACCTGAGCATAAAAAACAGGCACCCCCTGCTCTGAAGAGGGGAGTGTGTCGGGACTCTAGTTTGGCTTCGGAGTCCCTGCTCTGACTTGGGGACACCACGTGTATTTAAATCTAATTTAGCCTCTATTTCTGAAAAGTTTCTGGCAGGATTTGAACTCACAACCTTCTACATTATAGCCAAGAATGTTAACCACTACACTATAGAGCCACATGGCCAGTTTCTTGAAAATTTTTTTAATAAAAATATGAGACTTCTGCTGTAATATGAGACTTCTGCTGTACTACACTATAGAGCCACATGGCCAGTTTCTTGAGAAAAATAAAATAAAAATATGAGACTTCTGCTGTATAGGAATACTTACTAGTAGTAAGTATTCCTATACAGCAGAAGTCTCATATTTTATTTTATTTTTTAAAGTGACTGGCCATGCAGCTCTATAGTGTAGTTGTTAACATTTTGGCTGTAATGTAGAAGGTTGTGAGTTCGAATCCCACCAGAAACTTTTCAGAAAAAGAGGCTAAATTAGATTTAAATTCACTGGCGAGCCGAACTAGTGTTTGGCCGAGTATGCTCGCCCAACACTACTGCAGAGACAAAAACCATCTGGTGACCCGGGCATTCCTGTCTTTGGCCTGGCGCATCCACTTTAGAGGCGAGTGGTCGGTCACCAGGAGGAACTTTCTCCCCAAGAAATAGTAGTGGAGAGACTTGAGTGCCCACTTGATAGCCAGACACTCTCTCTCCACTATACTATACCTGGTTTTGGCTGGGGTGAGTTTACTGCTGAGGAAGACAATGGGATGTTCCTCTCCGTTGACTTCATGAGACAGTACAGGACTGAGGCCTACTTCGGAGGCATCCGTTTGTACCACGAACTTCCTCTAGAAGTCAGGCTTCACCAAAACCGGTGACCCACACAGGGCCAACTTCAAAGCGGCAAAAGCCTCTTTCGCCCGATCATCCCAGTGAACCATCACTGATTTTCGGCCCTTCAAGAGTCCTGTCAAGGGCGCGGCTAGAATAGCAAAATGGGGAACAAACCTCATGTAATAGCCCACCATTCCCAGGAATGACTTTATTTGCCTAGTCGTGACAGGGCGAGGCCAATTCCGTATTGCCTCTGTTTTGTTCACTTGGGGTTTGATGACTCCGCGCCCAAAGACATACTCTAGGTACTTAGTCTCTTTTAACCCTATCGCACATTTTTTTGGGTTAGCGGTTAGGCCAACTTTCCGAAGGGAGTCCACTACAGCCTGCACTTTGGGTAGGTGACTTTCAATATCGTCCAGGTAAGCCGAAGTGTACCGATGATGTGGACGAAGCACAATGTCTATTAGTCGCTGAAAAGTTGCGGGGGCGCCATGCAGACCAAAGGGTAAGACCTTATATTGATACAGCCCCTCAGGCGTGATGAAGGCAGTTTTCTCTTTGGCAGCCTCTATTAAGGGCACCTGCCAGTACCCTTTTGTGAGGTCCAAAACAGAAAAATACCAAGCTTATCCTAACCTCTCGATGAGCTCATGGGAGCATGGGATATGCATCGAATTTGGAAACCTCGTTAAGTTTTCGAAAGTCGTTACAAAACCGCAACGTCCCGTCCGGCTTGGGGATCAATACTATAGGACTGGCCCACTCACTTTTTGACTCCTCATTGACGTCTAGCTGCAACATTAGCTGCACCTCCTCCGATATGTCTTGTCGCCGAGCCTCGGGTACCCGGTATGGTTTTAATCAGACTTTTGCCTGAGGCTCAGTGACAATGTCATGCTGGATTATGGAAGTGCGTCCAGGGAGGTCTGAGAACACATCCGTGTTCCGACTAACGAACTCCCTGACCTCCTGAGTCTGTTTAGAGGAGAGGCTGTCATCAATTTTTACTGTGGCAGCCGCCTCTCTTGCATCAGACAGAGGGGACAGTACCTTTTTTCCTGGAAAACCTGGCCACGTACTGTCTTCTGTACAGGTTTCTCTATCTTTCCATGGTTTGAGTAAATTCACATGGTAAACCTGCTCCGGCTTTCGCCGCCCTGGCTGGTGTACCTTGTAGTTTACATCTCCAATTTTCTCGAGTACCTCGTAGGGCCCCTGCCACCTAGCCAGGAACTTACTGTCCACGGTCGGCACCAAAACCAAAATCCGATCACCCGGGTTAAAGATCCGGACCGAGTCTGCCGATTATAGACCCGACTCTGGGCTCGCTGAGCTGCATCCATATGCTCCCTAACAAGAGGCAACACTGTGTCTATCCGATCTTGCATCTGGGTAACGTACTCAATGACACTTTTATGTGGAGTGGGTTGTTGTTCCCACGCCTCTTTGGCCACATCCAAGAGACCGGGGGGTGTCTGCCATATAGAAGTTCGAAGAGCGAGAACCCAGTAGAGGCTGGTAGGGGGTACCTCTCGCACTGCAAACATGAGATAGGGCAGAAGGAGGTCCCAGTCCTTCCCATCTTTAGACACTACCTTTTTCAAAATATTTTTTAATGTTTGGTTAAACCGTTCTACCAGACCGTCTGTTTGCGGATGGTAAACGGACATCCGTAGTTGTTTTATGTGCAGCAACTTACAGAGTTCCCTCATCAATTTGGACATAAAAGGGGTCCCTTGGTAGGTCAGAACCTCTTTAAGTAGTCCTACTCGGGAAAACATCTCCATTAACTCCTTAGCTATAAGTTTGGCCGAGGTATGTTGCAGTGGCACCGCCTCCAGGTACCGAGTGGTGTAGTCTAGGTTGACTAACATGTGTTGATGCCCTCTGGCGGACTTCTGTACTCGGGCTATGAGGTCCATAGCTATTCGGTCAAACAGTACTTCGATAATCGGGAGAGGTACTAGGGGACTACGGAAATGTGGCTGGGGGCTAGTTATCTGGCAGTTTGGGCAAGACTTACAAAACTCTTCCACTTGGTTGAATATGCTGGGCCAGTAAAACCGCTGTAGTATACTATCCTAAGTTTTCTGCAGCCCCAGGTGACCCCCGAGAACGTGTTGGTGGGCTAGATCTAACACAAGCTTGCGATAAGCCTTGGGGACCATTAACTGTTCAATAGGTTCACCCCGTAGTTGGTTTACCCGATATAACATACACATTGAGGTCTGCCAATTCAGGACCCGGCAGCAAGTCCTCCACGTCTCCCACCATCACACTTAACAGGGTTGTCTCCCCCTCTTCCACCGAAGTGGTGGTCACCCCTACCGCTGGCACTTCGGTCTCAGGTTCCCAGGGTTCTGGTCTCCCCCCTGAGCCGGGCCACTCTGCTAGGGTTACCTCTGTCTCACTGGTATCAGTCACTCTCATAGCAGGCCACAGTGCTGGGAAGCCCGGAAAGTCTCTCCCTATTATAATACAAAACAAGTAAAATGTAGAGATGAGTGACACTGCCATGTGTCTATCCATTACGTATTAAACCCTTCTGACACTCTGTCTATCTTCAAACAGTATACGTGGTGCTCAGCCAATATTCAAAGTGCCAACGATAGTTGTGTATAGAGATAAAAGAAGGCGGCACTCACCACTGTAGAATATACGTTCCTTTATTCTTCCATATATTAAAACATTGGGGCTGGAGCGACCTGCAAAGTTTCACAGCAAATAGAGCGGCGATGGCCATTTCGCGCTAGTTTGCGCTTTCTCTGGTCACTGATGTCAGCGCGCACCTGTGCGCTGACCTTTGTACATCACGGCGTCAAGTTGCCTTGACAGCAATAGACGCTTGCATTGATTACATTACCAAAAAAATACATTTAGCAACACTGCCACATTGCACAAATACACTGAGGTCATTTCTGTCATTAAGTCCTGAGGGGCCCAAGTTCTCATTATCCAATCTCGCTTCTTTTTGTAGAAGCGTGCGATGTCTGTCCCCCCCCCTTGAAACATGTGTGCAACTAACTCAATTCCTCAATTCCCGCAAAAGACAGACAACCTAGATCTCCTCCATGTTTGGTACAGACATGTTCTATAAGCCTCGGGCAACCCTTACCTGTTCTGATTGAATTTATATGCTCCCTGAACCTTTCAAAGAGGGGTCGTATAGTCTTCCCTATATAAAAAGCACCGCATCGGCACTGCACCAAGTAGACAACAAAATTACTTCTACATGTGATGAACTGAGATACCCTATGTGACACTCCTCCAAAAGACAGAAACTTACTTTGACTGTTATATTTACAAAAGGAGCAATTACCGCATTTGTGATTCCCTGTCGGTTTTCTATTAGACAACCAGTTACCCACTTTAGTGTCCCGAATTTTACTCCTCACTAATTTGTCCTTAATTGTATGACACTATTTAAAAGTAACGAAGGGTCTGTTCTCCATAAGCTCTTGTAACCCTTCTTCATTTCTCAAAATATCCCAATTGTCCTGAATGATATGTTTGATTGAATCAGCCATTGGGCTAAACTTAAATTTCCCTTCATGTACTGACACCGATACATCAAAAAATTCTAGGGACTTTCCTCCATAATTAAGCGTGAACCTCATGTTCATATTATTGATGTTATTTAAAAGGTTTACGAAATCTCTACTTTGCGTCTCCGTGCCCAACCAAATTATGAACACGTCGTTGACATAACACTTAAAAAAGCTGCGTATACTGTAAAAAGGGGTTAGTGATAGAAAAAACATATTTGTCCTCAAATACAGCCAAAAATAAGTTGGCGAAGGTACACGACACAGGAGTACCCATTGCCGTTCCAAGTCTTTGTTTGTACCATTGTTCACCAAACTTGAAGGCATTGTTAGTGAGGACAAAATCAAGGGCTTCCTCGACAAAATGGCAATAGAGTTTACTTTTATTCGTCCTGCTTAACACTTTTTCAACTTCTTCAACTCCCGCCGTATGAGGAATGCGGGTGTACAGGCTCTCTACATCCAGTGACACTAGGCTGAATCCCTCCTGCCACTCAAAATTATTAATGGCACGGAGGAAGTCGCCTGCATCACTTAGATGTGTGGGGTGAGTTTTCAATAGCGATCTGAGTAGCCAGTCCACATATTTAGATAACGCCTCAGTCGCTGACCCAATGCCCGCTACAATAGGGCGGCCTGGTGGTCGGGACCTTGGGTACAAAGTACCAGGTGGGTTTTCTTGGGTGGTACGGTACCAATTTATCGATGATACTACTAGGGAGGTAGTCAGCCGCTACGTATTTAAGTAACAGTTTTTCTAACTGCAGCAAAATAGATCCAGTGGGATCACTTCCCAATTTCTCATACACAGTGAGATCTTCAAGTTGTCTGTGTGCCTCCTGCAGGTAGTAATCCTTGGTCATCAGAACAACGTTGCCCCCCCCTTGTCGGCCGGCTTCACTATGACATCATCTAACTTACCGTGCCACTGAAGGGTGATTTTCTCACCTGCAGTTATGTTATCTTGGACCTTGGGATAAATCAAAGCTTTCATATCCCTAAGGACCCGTTTGTGAAAGATGTCTATGCTACAGTTGGCCGGCATGGGTTGGCAAAACATGGATTTAATACCACCCTTGAATCTGTCAAACCCTTCAGATGTACTGCCCTGCTCTCGTAGGTCAATATCAGTAAGTAACTCTAGGCATGAGACTTCCACTTCGTTGAATTGATTAGTGATACTAAACCCCAACTGATTAATATCAGCTGGTATTTCTCCTTGCTTACTCAATGGTTGCTTAAAGGGTACATCTCTGAACATTTTTTTAAGATACAGCTTGTGGATGGATCTGTACAGATCAATCTCAAAGTCCACTGGGTGAAAATACTCAACCAGACTGTATCCCAGCCCTTTATTAAGGACTGCGATACAGTCCGGAGAGAGTTCATGGTCAGTCAAGTTAATCACAATATTATCTTGGATGGCCCCCACACAGTCATGGGGAGCTGGGTCTAACGTCTCCAGGAGACTTGTTGCCTCCTACGAGTAGATCTTCTGGCTTCTCTTGCCTCTTCGGCTTCTCCCCCGCCTGGTCTTGCCTCTAAAGGATCATCTCTCTGTGTCTGTTTCGCTGGATCACCCTCCGAGACACTGGAATCGGAATCTGTGGTCCAGTAGTCATTCTTCATTTTACGTTGGGGCGCCTTTTCCGTTGTTTGCGTTTTTGTTCCATTCAAATACTTTTCCATTGTCATAGTCACATTTATCCCGTATGAACTTGTCTTTCTTCCTCTCTTTAAATGTAAGGACAAGTTTTTTATTTAACTTCTTTTCAAAATTGAGTAATTGGGTCTATGTTAATTCCTGTTCTGAGTTCCTCCTTCGCTTCTTTCAGTTCCTCATTTACGGCTTTATATTCAGCTTCATCTCTTTTGAGGACTAACTGGAGGATCTGCATAGAAAAACCAGCATGTAGATTTCTCCACTCTTTTGCAAATGCTTCATCATCCTCATACTGCATTAACTCTTTATATACTCTTAAACCTCGTGGAACACGTTCACTATCCTCATAGGATCTAAGCGAGTTAATCGTCCAGAACAGGAGGACTTCTTTGTCGGCCAAATGTGGGACTCTCAGTTCCAGAGTTCTAGTGCTCATGGACTGCATAGTGTCTTTTTTTGTTACATTCTGTGAAAAATTTATCGGCTCCTTCTCTGCCCCTGTTCAGACAGAGTGTCGTGTTTTCGGATGCCGTTGATACGATTAAACTGTCCGACACATCCAATAAGGCGTGCTCTACTCCGCAAAGTCTATTCCAATACAAAACAAGTAAAATGTAGAGATGAGTGGCACTTTGAAAGGTGTTGCTAAATGTCTATTTTTGTATTTTTTTGGTAATTTAATCAATGCAAACGTCTATTGCTGTCATGGCAACTTGACGCCGTTATGTACAAAGGTCAGCGCATAGGTGCGCGCTGACGTAAGTAGCCAGAGGAAGCGCAAACTAGCGCAAAACGGCCGCCACCGCTCTATTTGCTGTGAAACTTTGCAGGTCGCTCCAGCCCCGATGTTTTAATATATGGAAGAATATAGAAACGTATACTCTACAGTGGTGAGTGCCGCCTTCTTTTATCTCTATACACAACTCTCCCTATTATAAGTTCGTAGTGTAAATTTGGGGCAACTGCCACTTCGTGAGTCCATCTGCCAGCCCCTGTGGTTAGAGACAGATAGTCTTTTAACCTCTTAAGGACATAGGGCGTACAGGTACGCCCTTGTGCCCTGGTACTTAAGGACACAGGGCGTACATGTACGCCCTGTGTATTTTCGATCACGGCCGCGCGGCGGGCGGTGATCGGAACCCCGTGCCTGCTCAAATCATTGAGCAGGCACTTGGGGCAAATGCGCCGGGGGGTCCGGTGACCCCCCCATGTATGCGATCGCAGAAAACCGCAGGTCAATTCAGACCTGCGGTTTTCTGCGTTTCCGGGTTGTTCGGGTCTCTGAAGACCCGATAACCCGGAACAGGATGGTGATGGTGGTGTGATTTCACCCCACCAATCACCATCCAGCGATCCTGAGTGGTGATGGTGACATCACCACTCAGGATCGCTTCCTGATTGGTCTGTGGGCGGTCCGGCGGCAAATTCAAAAGAGGCAGGCGCTCCTCTCTTCCTCCTTTTGTGTTCCGGAGCCGGAGGAGAGAGGAGCTGCCTGCACGTGTGTCTGCCAGCACCCCCAGGACCCGATCTGTGCCCCCAGGACCCGATCTGTGCCCCAGCACCCCCCATCAGGTACATAGGGACAGCATAGGGAAAGTTTGGTTTAGGCAGGGAAAAAAAAGGGAAAGTTAGTTTTTGAACTTTTCTAACTTTTATTGCATCACCCTAAGTTAGGGTGTCTGTGTGACCCTAGACCCCCCAGGGGTGCTGCCACTTGCCCCCCCCTTCCCCCTGCCCCCCCCCCACCTTTTTTGGGGTGCATTTTTTTTCTGTGTACGCTGATTGTGGCCGGCACTTAGTGTCCGGCCACTGTTAGCGCATCGCACACCCCACCGCTGATCAACTTCGGATGGTTGATCAGCGGTTTTGATTTTTTTTCCCCACATTTTTTGCATTTTTTTTAGTTAGTTTATTTTATTTTTTTTCTGTTAGTTTTAGGGTGAGTTCGTGAACACCCGTGCCCCCACACACACGCACACAAAATAAAGAGTTACACACACGCACATATACACGCAGACACACACTCCCCTATGGCCCGCCGGACGTTCTCGGCCGAGGAGGCATACGCCCAGCTTGCCTCCGACTCCGAGAGTCCCAGTGAGGATGAGGATGACCCCACATTCCTGTTGTCATCCGCATCCTCCTCATCATCTAGCGATGATGATGAGCCCCCAAGGCGGCGGAGACGCCGCCAGGCGGAGCAAGGGGACCGCCATGTTAGGGACCCTGTGGCCCACACTAGTACGAGCAGCTCTGGGGCTCGTACTGGTTTCCCGGCCCACCAGTTAAATCCACCGGAGCCCCCTGCCGGTGAACTTGTCTGGTGTAGCCCAGAGCGATACGAGCCTGTGATTCCTGATTTTGTAGGCCAATCAGGAATCCAGATTTCCACAGTGGGCTACACTGAATATGACTTTTTTTGTCATTTTTTCAGTGACCCACTGGTAAATCTGATTGTGGAGCAGACGAATCTGTACGCCCAACAGTTCGTCGCTCAACACCCGGGCTCCTTTTTGGCCAGGCCCGGTGGCTGGACGCCGGTCAGTGCAGCCGAAATGAGGACATTTTGGGGCCTCGTGCTGCATATGGGCCTGGTCAAAAAAAACAGTGTCAGGCTGTACTGGAGTGGGGACGTCCTATACCAGGCCCCACTTTACAGTACAGCCATGACACGCTCCCGGTTTGAGGCCATCCGGAAATGTCTGCATTATTCCGATAATGCAGCATGTCCCCCCCGAGGTGATCCTGCCCATGACCGTCTGTATAAGATACGGCCGGTCATCGATCACTTTGGGGCCAAATTCATGGAGGCTTATGTACCTGGAAGGGAGGTCGCGGTTGATGAGTCTCTCATTGCGTTCAAGGGGAGACTCATTTTCCGCCAGTATGTGCCCTCCAAGCGGGCGAGGTATGGCGTAAAGCTATACAAAATTTGTGAGAGTACCTCAGGGTACACTTACAAATTTCATGTGTACGAGGGGCGAGATTCCCGGATTCAACCCCCAGAATGTCCCCCCACTCTGGGTGTTACCGGGAAACTTGTGTGGGACCTTATGTACCCACTGCTGGATAAGGGTTACCACCTTTACGTGGATAACTTTTATACCAGTATCCCCTTGTTCCAGTCCCTTGCCGCCAGATCCACGTCCGCTTGTGGGACCGTGCGGAAAAATCAACGCGGCCTCCCTGCCCTCCCCCTCCAGGTACCTATCCCCAGGGGTGAGACCCGTGCCCTTACCACTGGAAACCTGTTGCTGGTCAGGTATAAGGACAAGAGGGATGTCCTTATGCTGTCCACAATCCACGGTAACGGCACCACCCCTGTCCCTGTGCGAGGTACCGCGGCAACGGTCCTCAAGCCCGATTGTATCGTCGCCTACAATCGGTATATGGGAGGAGTTGATCTCTCTGATCAAGTCCTCAAGCCATATAACGCCATGCGCAAAACCCGGACATGGTACAAAAAAGTTGCGGTCTACTTGGTGCAGGTTGCCATGTACAACTCTTTTGTACTATCCCGAAGCGCTGGCAGCACAGGGACATTCCTCCAGTTCTATGAGGCAGTCCTCAAGGCCCTGATCTTTTCGGACCGGGAAAGAGCAGGCCGGAGTACCTCGGGAACTGGAGGCGGCCGGATCGTCCCTGGCCAACACTTTCCAGGTGTGGTCCCCCATACTGGAAAGAAGGGACGAACCCAAAAAAAGTGCAGAGTGTGTCGCAGGAGGGGGATACGGAAGGACACGACTACTCAGTGCGACACGTGCCCCGATCATCCGGGCCTCTGCATTGACGGTTGCTTGAGGGAGTATCACACTTCCATGGAGTACTAAATTTATATCCCAATTTAGCACTGACATCGGATAAAAAAAAATGGTTCTCAGACCTGAGACACCCAAAAAAACTAAAATAATTTATTAAAAGTAGACATGTTAGGTATCGCCGCGTCGGTAATAATCTCCTCTATAAAACTACCCCATGACCAACCTCCCCAGATTAACACGGTCAAGAAAAAAAAAAAAAAAAAGGTGCAAAAAAAGTTTTTTTTTGTCACCTTACATAATAAAAAGTTTAATAGCAAGCGATCAAAAAGTCATATAGCCCCCAAAATAGTGCCAATAAAACCGTCCGCTCATCCCGCAAAAAATGAGCCCCCACATGAGATAATTGGATAAAAAATTTCTTTTAAAAATGACCCTTAGACTTTAGAGATACCCAAAAAATAATTTGTATCAAAAAAGATAATATAGTCTAAAACCTAAATAATTGTAAAAAAAAGTAGATTTATTAGGTATTGCCGCGTCCGTAAGAATCTCCTCTATAAAAATACCCCATTACCCAACCCCCCAGATTAACATGGTCAAAAAATAAAAATTAAATAGGTGCAAAAAAAGAATTTTTTTGTCACCTTACATAACAAAAAGTTTAATAGCAAGCGAAAAAAAAGTCATATAGCCCCCAAAATAGTGCCAATAAAACCGTCCGCTCATCCCGCAAAAAATGAGCCCCCACATGAGATAATTGGATAAAAAAAAAATTAAAAAAATGACCCTTAGACTTTAGAGATACCCAAAAAAAAGATTTGTATCAAAAAAGATAATATAGTCAAAAACCTAAATAATTGTAAAAAAAAAGTAGACTTATTAGGTATTGCCGTGTCCGTAAGAATCTCCTCTATAAAAATATCCCATTACCTAACCCCCCAGATTAACACGGTTAAAAAAATTAAAAAAAACGGTGCCAAAACCGCTATTTTTGGCACTTTTCCATTTCAATCCGTTTTTTCCGGTAACAAAACAAGGGTTAACAACCAAACAAAACTTAATATTTATTACCCTGATACTGCAGTTTACAGAAAAACCACATTTGTGGTCGTAAACTGCTGTATCAGTAAAAGGGAGGCCGCAAAAGGAAAGGACTGACATGGTTTCTGGAAGGCCGATTTTGATGGCCTTTTTTATTGACACCATGTCCCTTTTGAAGCCCCCCTGATGCACTCTAGAGTAAAAACTCCCCAAAACTGACCCCATCTAAGAAACTACACCCCTCAAGGTATTCAAAACTGATTATACAAACTTTATTAACCCTTTAGGTGTTCCTCAACAGTTAATGGCAAATGGAGATGAAATTTCAGAATTTAAATTTTTGGTAACCTTGCCTCACAAAAATGTAATATAGAGCAACCAAAAATCATATTTACCCTAAAAATAGTCCCCAAAAAAATGCCACCTTATCCCGTAGTTTCCAAAATGGGGTCACTTTTAGGGAGTTTCTACTCCAGGGGTGCATCAGAGGGGTTGAAACAGGACACGGTGTAAATAAACCGGTCCATAAAAATCAGCCCTCCAAAAACCATACGGCGCACCTTTCACTCTACGCCCCGCTGTGTGGCCGTACATTAGTTTACGGCCACATATTGGGTGTTTCTGTAAACGGCAGAGTCAGGGCAATAAAGATACAGTCTTGTTTGGCAGTTAACCCTTGCTTTGTTAGTGGAAAAAATGGGTTAAAATGGAAAATTAGACAAAAAAATGAAATTCTCAAATTTCATCCCCATTTGCCAATAACTCTTGTGCAACACCTAAAGGGTTAACGACGTATGTAAAATCAGTTTTGAATACCTTGAGGGGTGTAGTTTCTTAGATGGGGTCATTTTTGGGTGGTTTCTATTATGTAAGCCTCGCAAAGTGACTTCAGACCTGAACTGGTCCCTAAAAATTTAGTTTTTGTAAATTTCTGAAAAATTTCAAGATTTGCTTCTAAACTTCTAAGCCTTATAACATCCCCAAAAAATAAAATATCATTCCCAAAACAATTCAAACATGAAGTAGACATATGGGGAATGTAAAGTCATCACAATTTTAGGGGGTATTACTATGTATTACAGAAGTAGAGAAACTGAAACTTTGAAATTTGCTACATTTTTCCAAATTTTTGTTAAATTAGGTATTTTTTGGTGCAAAAAAAAAGAATTTTTTTACTTCATTTTACCAGTGTCATGAAGTACAATATGTGACGAAAAAACAATCTCAGAACGGCCTGGAAAAGTCAAAGCGTTTTAAAGTTATCAGCACTTAAAGGGACTCTGGTCAGATTTGCAAAAAATGGCCTGGTCCTAAGGTGTAAAAAGGCTTTGTCCTTAAGGGGTTAAGTCTCCATGGATGGACATGACCCCGACTTTCCGGCCAGTATACTCCGCTGACCGTACTAGAGGAGCCCTTACTAGGGACACCAGACTCCCTGATTCCAGCAGAGCCTCCGCTTGAGTGTCTCCTACCTCCACCTGGCACAGGTGGTTTAGTGTTTTTGGGGTACCTGCGGCGCACAGCTTCCTGGCATATAGCGACTGACGGTAGCCATAGTTAGTATCCATGGGTTCCACCTGATGGGGACAGTCAGCTATTACATGGCCCGGCTCCTTACACTGCCGGCAGACTATTAGAGCCAGGTCCGTAGACGGTACACCCCGGGTGGGTTTGGTTGGTACAAGTTGCCAGGTCTGGGATGGAGATATTTTAGGGGTTTGACTGCCCCCTCCCAAAAGAACCCCCAGTAACAGTCTTAGTAGCCTAGTAGCGCTTCACCAGGTCCACCATTTCTAGGGCGTTGCCAGGAGACACCTGACCAATCCAGTGCTGGAGAGGGGGTGGCAGAGCCCTCCAGAACATATCAGCCAATAGTCTATCCAGCATAGCCGTGGGACTCAGCAGATCAGGCTGCAGCCACTTTTGCAAGAAGTGGAGTAAGTCATAATATTGGGGTCTCGCAGGCTCAGCCGGCTTAAACCCCCACTGATGTACCCGCTGGGCCCGGACCAACACATTCACCCCCAGTCTTGCCAAAATCTCACCCTTTACTTTTTGGTAGTCGGCCACTCGATCGTCCGGCAAGTCGAAATACACCCGCTGGGAATCGGATACCAGGAATCGGATGCCAGGAATGGAGGGACGACCTCAGCCCACTGGTCACGGGGTAGCTTTTCCCTGATGGCCACTTTCTCATACATCGCCAGTTAGGTTTCGATGTCGTCAGCGGGGTTCATCTTAGGAATCGCGACACGAACTGCTTTCCGGGCATCGTGGATGCTCGGGGTTGCTCCTGCTGTCTGCAAAGCCATCATGTGTTGTAGCATCAACTAGTTGGTCTCCTGCTGCTGCTTATTAACCTTGTGTTGCTGCAGGTTTGTCTCTCGCTGCTGCAGATTAGCCTCCATGAGGGCCTTCACAACAGCCTCCATTTTGTCGTGGGGCACTGGTTGTAATACAGCTGGTTTAATGTATGACATACAACCGTGCCTGAAAAATGCAGAAACCAAAAATATCGTCGTTCACGCCAGCCTCACTGCTCGTGCTCGCATCCTCCACCAATTGTGGGGTTTTGCTCTGGTAGATAGGGTAAGCAGGTGCAGTACAAAGGCAAAATACAAGCTCTTAACTCAAAACGTCAGTATTTATTCACACTTGAGTCAATTGCACAAAACAGCAGTAACTTTGCAGTCTTGGTGTTAATTCACACTCAATGGAAAGTTCATATAACACAAGTCACCTTGCTGGCAGTTCTGCCTCCAGTAGTCCACAGCAGGCTTTAGGGGGGCTTTTTCCCCCAGCGTGCGGCTCTCAGCCCTCCAGCATGGCACAAAGCCTCAGATCCCAAAAACAGAGACCTCTCTGCTGAGCCCAGCTGCCTATTTAAGGACAGCCAGGTGCTGCCAAAACCCAGACCGGCACTTAAACTCCGGTCCGGTATTTGACCTCACCTGGCTGGAAACCAGCCAAGTCGCACATGCTGGGAGGAAAATACCTGCCTTACCAGACACAACCCCTCACTGTGTCACAGTGGATACTGAATTAAAAATAAATATATGGATATATAATGAAATATATGATATAGATATCTTGTAATGACATGATACAATTATACCGTGCTTAAATATTACCGCCATATGATGCATATATAATAATAATAATCTTTATTCATATAGCGCCAACATATTCCGCAGCGCTTTACAATTTAGGGGTTCATGTAAAAACATTTATAAATAACATAGCAACAGACAAGCCAATAATTAGAACAAGAGGAGGGAGGGCCTTGCTCACAAGAGCTTACAATCTATTAGAGGTACTATAATAGTACCTCCATATGATGGATAAATAATATTACCTTCATATTATGAGCATATAATACCTTTATATGATGGATATATAACAGTACCTCCATATAATGGGTGTATAATAGTAGCTCCATATGATGAACATATAATACCTCTATCTGATGGATATATAATACCTCCATATGGTATACATATAATAATACCTCTATCTGATGGATATATAATACCTCCATATGGTATACATATACTAATACCTACATATGGTATACATATAATAATACCTCTATCTGATGGATATATAATACCTCCATATGGTATACATATACTAATACCTACATATGGTATACATATAATAATACCTCCATATGATGGACATATAATACCTCCATATGGTATACATATAATAATACCTCTATATGATGGATATATAATACCGCCATATGATGAACATATAATACTTCCATATGGTATACATATAATAATACCTTCATATGGTGGATGTATAGCAGACACATAATAATACCTCCATATGAATTATTAAATGAAGGTAACACATCAAAGAGATAGATACAAGTACAAACAATAGGGTAAACAGCATCTATACCCCTCATACAGAGCTAGCTCAAAAAGTATTACAATCTTTATTATTTATTATCACATAACATGATAAAAAAGAGATTAGAAACATCAAAGTAAAGTGCGGTTACACCCGAGGGATAATATGATGGTATACTCACCGTGAGGGGGGGGGCTACAAGCAGTCAATATTGAAAATATCTAATACAATACAACCAAAAAATTGCCAAATGTTATAAGCCAATAGCAAGTGCTAAGCCATATATCAGTCATATCTTATGTGTACACCACTTCCTCATAGGTAAGCAGTAAGTACATAAAACTAATCATAACATACCCATCAGTAATAATCGCCTCAGGAGGACCGCACACCCCACCGCGCGTTTCGGAAAAACCCTTTCAGATGCTTCCAGATCTTCGCCCAGTGCAAGAAAAGATGGAACATGTCCTATTTTTCACCGCATCTTTTGATTCGCGCATCCATGGCGATTTACGGTCCAAGACACAATGCGCCCTAAAAATTGCAAATTTTACCCTACAAAAATATATATCAATCTGCTCCGCTCCTCCCGCTCTATAACATGCCGCCTGTAGTCTGCACTGCATTTCGTAGCCTACCATGCTGAGGTATTAATATATGTCCACCATATGGATGTATTATTGTACAATCACCGTATGGGGGTATTATTATACTGCCAAAAGGCACAGAATAATGTCAGTATAAAGGATAATTTCCCTAATGTCACTAAACAGCTGCCGCCACGGTGCCTTCGCTGGTGTGCACACATGTAGCCGATGCTTATCACATCTGTATGTTTCCTACAGAGTGACACCTAGTGGCCATTCTATGCATACATTTTCATGGTAAGTGACAGCATGTGAATATTTTGACCCCTATTTGTTCAGATATGCAGTCACTTGGGTTGCATTCAGATATTTGTTCTCTGAAATTCAGCATAATTGTCATTTTCTCAAAAGTTAGCATTTGACACAAAAAACATGGAGATGCCGGGGATTGAACCCGGGGCCTCATACATGCAAAGCATGCGCTCTACCACTGAGCTACATCCCCTGTGTAATACTTCAGCAAACGTTCCCAGTATTGTGGCAGTATTTTGTTGGTACTACACGGGATATATATTTCGCTATGTAGCATTAATAAATCTTAGTACTATTATGTCGGTACTGAAGTAAAAAAGAAATCTATACCTATATAATGAAATAGATGATCATATAGATCTGTTATATCGAAATCAGAAATCTATATATTGTTGAAGGATTCAACTGAATCCTTCAATGAAGGATCAGATTACATCATCCCATATTAGTCTATGGAGAGGGGATGGGTAGAGGCAGTGAGAAGCAGACATAACTCAGAAGCTCATAGTAAGTGTTATATCTCACTCCAAGTGCTTTACTCACATCATTACTGGTCAGTCTTCTCTACGATGTCATCTGACTGATTGGGGGTCCAACACCCGGGACCCCCGACGATGCACTGGCGCTCACAGTAGCGCCAGAGCCTTCTCTCAGCTCACCAAGCACAGCGCCGTACATTGTATAGTGGTTGTGCTTGGTATTGCAGCTCAGCCCCTTTCACTTCAATGGGGCTGAGATACTCCTAGGCCACGTGACAGATGAACGTGTGACGTCACATGGCCTAGGAAAAGCAGAGTAAAGGCCACGGCGGTACTCCAAGTGCAATGTCTTATCAAACAGCTGATCGATGGGGGTCCCAGGTGTCAGACCTCTACCTATCCAAACGACAGGTCATCAAGTATAAAAGTCTCAGCAAACCTCTTTAGCTCCAAGACCATTTCTATTCACTTCTATTATATCTTTTTTTCTTTTCCTGGAATAAGTTTTTCTTCTTATGGTGTATTTTTATATTCAAAATTTGGGGGAAGCACAGACAAAAAGAAAAAAATCCCTTCATCTCTGGACCTGGACATTTTTGGGACGTTGAACATTTTATTTTAAATCACAGCATTCCAGAACTTATAACGTTTTTATATATATTTTTTTAAACACGGTAGCTTTGTGAAGATATGGAAAGATGGACATCTGAGACGGTGCTCATCCTAAACCTGAACTCATCCATATATGTTGTTGTGCTTGTACTGCCACCTAGTGTCCATCATAAGCATGCATTTCAATGGTACTTCACAGTGAAAGATTGGATTTTGATACTTTGATGCTTATTTTTTCAGATAATGCTTTGAAATGTAGCAAATGTATCCATATGGTGGGCATATGATACACATATAATAATAGCTCCATATGATGGACATATAATAATACTGCCATATGGTGGATATACACTGCTCAAAAAAATAAAGGGAACACTTAAACAACACAATGTAACTCCAAGTCAATCACACTTCTGTGAAATCAAACTGTCCACTTAGGAAGCAACACTGAGTGACAATCAATTTCACATGCTGTTGTGCAAATGGGATAGACAACAGGTGGAAATTATAGGCAATTAGCAAGACACCCCCAATAAAGGAGTGGTTCTGCAGGTGGTGACCACAGACCACTTCTCAATTCCTATTCCTGGCTGATGTTTTGGTCACTTTTGAATGCTGGCGGTGCTTTCACTCTAGTGGTAGCATGAGACGGAGTCTACAACCCACACAAGTGGCTCAGGTAGTGCAGCTTATCCAGGATGGCACATCAATGCGAGCTGTGGCAAGAAGGTTTGCTGTGTCTGTCAGCGTAGTGTCCAGAGCATAGAGGCGCTACCAGGAGACAGGCCAGTACATCAGGAGACGTGGAGGAGGCCGTAGGAGGGCAACAACCCAGCAGCAGGACCGCTACCTCTGCCTTTGTGCAAGGAGGAACAGGAGGAGCACTGCCAGAGCCCTGCAAAATGACCTCCAGCAGGCCACAAATGTGCATGTGTCTGCTCAAACGGTCAGAAACAGACTCCATGAGGGTGATATGAGGGCCCGACGTCCACAGGTGGGGGTTGTGCTTACAGCCCAACACCGTGCAGGACGTTTGGCATTTGCCAGAGAACACCAAGATTGGCAAATTCGCCACTGGCGCCCTGTGCTCTTCACAGATGAAAGCAGGTTCACACTGTGCACATGTGACAGACATGACAGAGTCTGGAGACGCCGTGGAGAACGTTCTGCTGCCTACAACATCCTCCAGCATGACCGGTTTGGCATTGGGTCAGTAATGGTGTGGGGTGGCATTTCTTTGGAGGGTCGCACAGCCCTCCATGTGCTCGCCAGAGGTAGCCTGACTGCCATTAGGTACCGAGATGAGATCCTCAGACCCCTTGTGAGACCATATGCTGGTGCGGTTGGCCCTGGGTTCCTCCTAATGCAAGACAATGCTAGACCTCATGTGGCTGAAGTGTGTCAGCAGTTCCTGCAAGACGAAGGCATTGATGCTATGGACTGGCCCGCCCGTTCCCCAGACCTGAATCCAATTGAGCACATCTGGGACATCATGTCTCGTTCTATCCACCAACGTCACGTTGCACCACAGACTGTCCAGGAGTTGGCAGATGCTTCAGTCCAGGTCTGGGAGGAGATCCCTCAGGAGACCATCCGCCACCTCATCAGGAGCATGCACAGGCGTTGTAGGGAGGTCATACAGGCACGTGGAGGCCACACACACTACTGAGCCTCATTTTGACTTGGTTTAAGGACATTACATAAGTGTGTTTTTCCACTTTAATTTTGAGTGTGACTCCAAATCCAGACCTCCATGGGTTGAAAAATTAGATTTCCATTTTTAAATTTTTGGGTGATTTTGTTGTCAGCACATTCAACTATGTAAAGAACAAAGTATTTCAGAAGAATATTTAATTAATTCAGATCTAGGATGTGTTATTTTTGTGTTCCCTTTATTTTTTTGAGCAGTGTATATATAATAATACTTCCATATGGTGGACATAAAATACCACCATTAAAATGATGCCAGATAATGTCCTGCATACTGCCATACACTGTTCAAATTATCCCGCCAAACAGTTAATAAATAATAAATAATGACCCATTCATACCCAGGCACTCATATTTGGGGTGGAATGTGAAGGCTCCATTTGGTAGATGGTAAACTTTTATATTATCAGGGCTTTAATAGTTTAATCAACTAAAATGCCACATACAGTACGTTGCTAGCAATGTATGCCTACACCGGTATTGTGCTGACCCTAGCGTCTGTCCATGACATAAAACTCTCATAAATAAGAAGGAAAATAACATAGAAACACCTAATAACAAGGGGTTAGGGACAGATGTCACCACAATGCTGCACAAAATACATGGAGATGCCGGGGATTGAACCCGGGGCCTCATACATGCAAAGCATGCGCTCTACCACTGAGCTACATCCCCTACATACAGTGTGTTGCAGAAGTATTCACCACCCTTGATTTTTTTCGTATTTTGGTGCCTCACAACCTGGAATTAACACAGATTGTTTGAGGATTTGCATCATTTTATTTACAGAACATGCCCACAACTTTTGAAGAAAAAATAGGACAAAACAACAGAAAAAGTCAATTTGCATAACTATTCACCCCCTATAATCAATACTTTGTAGAGCCGCCTTTTGCGTCAATCACAGCTCCCAGTCGCTTTGGATAAGTCTCTATGAGCAGTTGCCACATCTTACCCCTGGGATTTTTGCCCATTCCTCCTTGCAAAACTGCTCCAGCTCCTTCCAATTTGATGGTTTGCGCTTGTGAACAGCAATCTTTAAGTCTGACCACAGATTTTCTATTGGATTGAGATCTGGGCTGTGACTCGGCCATTCCAACACATTTACATGTTTCAGGGTCACAGCTAGAAGAAGAAATGTTGTGGATAAAGTAAAACTTCAAAGATTTATTAGATATGCACAAAAAAATAGAGAAAAGGTGTGCAGGTCCCTAAATAAACCAGAACCACCAGTACATATAACTGCTAGTGACCAGACATGTGTTCATATATAACGCTGAGTGAGTAATGGCAACCTGACGGAGATATAGCTCTTGTGAAAAATTGCTGTAGCACAATATAATCACAGGCTAATGTGGCGCTATATCAGAAAAGGTATACCATGTCAGTGTACAGCCAGACTATGTGAAGCTGAGGGGAAGGGAACTGACAACTATCAGCATCACGTGGGTGGTCCTCATTGACCCAACCACTAGTGAATTGCTCATCCCTAAACACCCCCCCAACAAACAATAGTCCGGACTAATCCAGCAAGCGGCTGTCTGCCCTGAACAGATCACATGTGGATGCGCTATGTCCGTACCCTAAACCTCATTTTCAGCTCATGTAGAGGCTCCTCAGGAGCTAGGTCAAGTACAGGACAAACAAACATAGAAGTGCCGTGAGGCGCCGCTCTCTGTAGTTTAAATAGGGGAAAAAACCCTTCCCTGATTGGGCGGATCAAGCGTCAGCTGGCAGGTCACGTGGTGGTGGTGGTGGGTGTGTCGGAGACACAGTGTATACCCGCCCCTCATCACCATGCCGCGATCCTGCACTGAGTGTCAACACACTCATAGATATAATACAGGGAACAATTGGCGATTATAAATATCAGGGAGAAGGACAGAAGAGATTGAGGAGAATAACGCTAATTAGAATACGAGTGCCGCATATCAGAGATGTATATGACATGTATCGGCAGCTGTATATGCAAAGAAACCCTAAGGCTGTATTATAAACAGTACATATGGGCTAACTGGTGATGATTATCAACGCCCACTTAAGACTAACAGGGGGGTGTTGGGGGGCATACAGTGTATTAGAACAGCATAGTGTATTAGAACAATACAGTGTATTAGAACAATACAGTGTATTAGAACAGCATAGTGTATTAGAACAATACAGTGTATTAGAACAATACAGTGTATTAGAACAGCATAGTGTATTAGAACAATACAGTGAATTAGAACAATACAGTGAATTAGAACAATACAGTGTATTAGAACAGCACAGTGTATTAGAACAATACAGTGTATTAGAACAGCATAGTGTATTAGAACAATACAGTGTATTAGAACAATACAGTGTATTAGAACAGCATAGTGTATTAGAACAATACAGTGAATTAGAACAATACAGTGAATTAGAACAATACAGTGTATTAGAACAATACCGTGTATTAGAACAATACAGTGTATTAGAACAATACAGTGAATTAGAACAATACAGTAAATTAGAACAGCATAGTGTATTAGAACAATACAGTGTATTAGAACAATAGTGTATTAGAACAATACAGTGAATTAGAACAATACAGTGAATTAGAACAATACAGTGTATTAGAACAGCATAGTGCATTGTTAACCAGGGTATAATGAAGCACCGGAGACCTAAGTGTATTGTTTACAGGACACAAACATATGATATATGTGGGCAAAACAAAGAGAGAATTTAGGTGTCGCATTAGAGACCATGTAAATGATGTTCAAAATAAAAAGATACGTCAGTGGCACGCCATATAATTCAGTGTCACGGCGGGGATACTACTTAAGTTCATAGGCATTCAACATGTCCCTAAACCAAGGAGGGGTGGAGACTGGGACAAAATGATCCTAAGGGCAGAAACAAAGTGGATATACAGACTGAACTCCGTGACACCAAATGGTTTAAATGAATATTTGTCGCATAAACCTTTCCTGTAAATATCCATCTAAAAAGTAAATTGAGCATCTGTAAGAAATATACTCTAATTTCCGCCCCTCCCCCCTCCCATCTCTCTTTCCCCTATGTATTCATTTGGGGTCATATCCCTTATATGTATTAAGACATCATGGATTTATTAAAACTGGGTGCTGTGATATATATACAGTATATGCCTGTCTGTTACTGAATAGTACCTGTTTTGTTGCTGTTTTTGAATGATGCCGATGAGTAGTAATAATGAGCCATTGGCTAGAATATACAACGTAGAGTTATCAACATACCCTGTTTTTTTGCTCTTCTGTAACAGTTTTTGTTACCGGGACAGACAGGGTTAATGTAATACGGGCTTTTTCTAGCCCGCTAGAATACCTTCCTTTTGCCTCCATGCTGTGCAGAGTAAAAATGACATTGGTACGACGCAATCGTGAGTATTGAATCAGCCGGGGACGCGGAGAAAGGTCGCCATAGCAACAATGTACGCCCATTGACCACGTCACTTCCGGCAAGTAACGGAGCGTAGCGAGCCCGGCCCTGTAGTAGGCGGCACCTCGTAGGCGGAATTGGCTGGCAGCTTAGTGGGAGTAGTCTGTGTGCGGCTCACCTACAGGCCTATTTCTTGTCATGATCGCCATCTCTCGAGGTCCTTTTAATTACTTCAATGCCCTGGAACCTGATGGCCCCTACATTACCAGCGTGCTTAATGGAGACATGACGTGCGATGGGAGTGTCCGCACAACTGCGGATATCGTTGAGGTGTTCACCTATTCTCCGCCTAAACTCCCGTACCGTTTTGCCTACATATTGAAGGCCGCACACACATGTGGCTAAATAAATAACCCCGCTGGTTCTGCGGTTGATAAAAGATAGAATTGTGAATCTTTTCTCTGTCACTGTGCTGGTGAAGTTATTCCCCCCCGTTCAGGGCCGGACTGGGACAAAAAATAGGCCCGGGCATTTTTGACTGAGCAGCCAATCACATGACCCCCAACAGGCCCCACCCCCTTGCAGTCTAGGGGCGGAGCCAAAACCGGAAGCACAATTGAGAGGCAGGGCCAGCCACCAGTAAGATAGGAAGGCTTCAGTCAACACACAAGCTTCTTTGGGGGTCCCCAGGTGACATTAGGGGTCTTATATAGGGTGACCACGTGTCCCGGTTTGCCCGGGATCGTCCCGTAATTTACCTTTTTGTCCCGTGTCCCGGGAGCCTTCAAACCGGGACAATAGAGAGTCCCGGAATCAACTACCTGCCCCCCCGTGTCACCCCCCCAAGTGAGCCGCCGCCGCCGCCGCCGCCGGGCACAGGGAGATGAGCGCTTCCATTGCGCTCATCTCCTTAGTAATCTGCCTGTGCCAGCGGAGGTGCAGGGGAGGGAGAGGCGTGTCCCTTCCTCTTCCTCTGATAGGCTGCAGGCACTAGGCCGGCAGCCTATCAGAGGCCGGCGAAGGCGGGGCGATGACGTCATCGCACCGCCCGAGCCTTACAGCGCGGGACACAGGAAGAGTCTGCATCGCATCGCTGACACTGAGGTAAGTATAAGTGTTTTTTTTTGTTGTTTTTTTTTTTTTACAATAGTGTTACTGGCATTGGGGTGGGGGCTTATTACAATGGGGGGCTTATTACAATTGGGGGATTATTACAATGAGGGGGCTTATTACAATGGGGGGGCTTATTACAATGGGGGGGCTTATTACAATGGGGGGCTTATTACAATGGGGGGGCTTAATACAATGGGGGGGCTTAATACTGGCACATGATGGGGGGGGCTTAATACTGGCACATGATGATGGGGGGGCTTAATACTGGCACATGATGATGGGGGGACTTAATACTGGCACATGATGGGGGGCTTAATACTGGCAAGTGATGGGGGGGCTTAATACTGGCACGTAATGGGGGGCTTATTACAGGCACGTAATGGGGGGCTTATTGCTGGCACGTAATGGGGGGGCTTATTACTGACACGTAATGGGGGGCTTATTACTGGCACGTAATGGGGGGCTTATTACTGGCACGTAATGGGGGGCTTATTACTGGCACGTGATGGGGGGCTTATTACTGGCACGTGATGGGGGGCTTATTACTGGCACGTGATGGGGGGCTTATTACTGGCACGTGATGGGGGGCTTGTTACTGGCACGTGATGGGGGGCTTGTTACTGGCACGTGATGGGGCGCTTGTTACTGGCACGTGATGGGGCGCTTGTTACTGGCACGTGATGGGGGGCTTATTACTGGCACGTGATGGGGGGCTTAATACTGGCAAGTGATGGGGGGGCTTAATACTGGCACGTAATGGGGGGCTTATTACAAGCACGTAATGGGGGGCTTATTACTGGCACGTAATGGGGGGGCCTATTACTGGCACGTGATGGGGGGCTTATTACTGGCACGTGATGGGGGGCTTATTACTGGCACGTGATGGGGGGCTTATTACTGGCACGTGATGGGGCTCTTGTTACTGGCACGTGATGGGGCTCTTGTTACTGGCACGTGATGGGGCTCTTGTTACTGGCACGTGATGGGGGGCTTATTACTGGCACGTGATGGGGGGCTTATTACTGGCACGTGATGGGGGGCTTATTACTGGCACGTGATGGGGGGCTTATTACTGGCACGTGATGGGGGGCTTATTACTGGCACGTGATGGGGCTCTTGTTACTGGCACATTGGGGGGCTCTTGTTACTGGCAGTGGCACGTTATTGAGGGCACTTATTACTGGCACATTATTGGTGGGCACTATAGGGGCATCTACTGAGGCCACAAAGAAGGGGTGTTTTATATGGGGGGCTCTGTACAGTAGCATTTTATACTGGGACACATTATGGTGGGTACTATGGAGAAGGGGAGACAGGAGTACTATGGAGTCATCTACGGGGGGCACTAAGAAGGGGTATTTTATACTTGCAAATTATGGGGGACACTGAGGGCATCTACTGGGGCACGATATATGGGGCATTTTATACTGGTACATTATGGGGGGCACTAGCAGGAAGGGGGGAGAGGAGCACTATGGGGGCATTTACTGGGGCACTATATAGGGGTATTTTATACTGGCACATTATGGGGGACATTAGCTCAACTGGGGGCATTACAAGGGGGTATGTTTTGCACATTATAAAGAGAATTCTTTCTACTGGGGGCATTACAAATGTTTTGCATATTATAAGGAGAATTATTACTACTGGGGGGGCATTATGGTGGGTTTTATTACTCCCCCATGGTATGACCCCCTAGTAGCAGCACCAGCCTCTCCCTGCTCTGCTATCCCTCTGCCCCTTCTCCAAATCCTTATTATGAAATCTTTCTCATTAGGATAAAACACAACATCAGCTCCGCCGAGCCCCCGACCAAAGTGTGGAAGTGGCGTCCGAGATCCCCAAGGGCCAAGTAACTGTAAGTGTTCATGTGAAATATGCTTTTTTTATATATGTACACTCCTGTGAGAGGCGGGGAGGGAGATCTGTGGATGACACTGTTATAGGGAGGGAGATCTGTGGATGACACTGTTATAGGGAGGGAGATCTGTGGATGACACTGTTATAGGGAGGGAGATCTGTGGATGACACTGTTATGGAGGGGGAAATGGGGATGACACTGTCATGGGGTGGATCTGGGGATGACACATATAGCATAAGATGCTATATACGGTATGTGGCATCCACAGATCCCCCCCATAGCAGTGTCATCCACAGATCCCCCTCTCTATAAAAGTGTCATCCACAGACAGCTGGACTTTTCTTCCCTGTTGCGGTTTTAGGTATTGGGTAAAGTATTGCAGCATTTCTAAGCATACTTGTGTAAATGTATCATTGTTATAGCTGCCCCCCCTACTTTTGTCCTGGCCCCCAGTGTGCCCCCCCAAAATTTGAAAGCTAGAGACGCCACTGCTGCCAGTCTGCAACATTCACTGCCGCTGCTGCCGCAGTGCTGTTGTAATTAATTCATCCTAAATCACTGGTTGCTACGGCTGCCCCGCTTGTCTAACACATTAAAAATATGACCTGTTTTAGGTAGCCAGTGATTGTGTGCAGGGCACAATCACAAATTACTGAACAATGCACAGGCAGTTATGTTTATAGCAATCTCAAGCATAACTTCGATGCAATGAACTTGCCAGCGTAAGTACAAAGTACGCCGCTGTCACTAAGTGACTTAATTTTTTTAAAAAAGTATCAAAAATCATATTTTTTGGGGAGTGGACATGGGTGCGGGGGGGCCGGGGCGGGTGTCCCTGAATGGCAGTTTGGAAATGTGGTCACCCTATCTTAGTACGATCCGGCCACCTAATCCAGCAGAAAATGCAAGGAATCGACTGGACACAAAGCACAGCATGCAGCGGTTTATGTCCCGCTGATTCTCTGCATTTTTCCCAGATTGTGGCCGGATCTCTGCCGTACCCCATTATAGTTAGTGGGGCTGGCGGGCATTCTGTCTGCATCCAGCAGTGCCGGATCCAGTGACTTCTCAGCTGGAACAGCCTGCCAGGATCACTAACGCAGATGTGAAAGTAGCCCAATACAGCGCCCCCTACCTCTTATATCCAGTGACGTCTCCTCTGATGTAGATGTTCTCTTTCTTCATCTTCTCCATTCAGACCAGACCGCCATGATAATTTCTTTCAGCCATCTCTCATCTCTGCAGAGTTTGACAGACATCTTAGTTTCCTACTTTTCCATCATCCCCCAATTAACATCCCATCATGTACCCCCAATACTGAGAAGCTGTGCTCCCCAAAACTATACTGCAAAAAGAACTGTGCTAAGCTGATGCTGTGCCAGGGTGCCCCCACAGTAATGGTGCTCCCAAAGTCCCAACAATAGTAATTATTTCTTTGCCAGAGTGCATTTAGTAGTAATAGTGCTCCTACAGTGCCCCCAACAGTAATTGTGTCCCACAAGTAATAATGCTCCCATAGTCCCCCAGTTGTAATAAAGCCCACCATAATGCCCCGATAGTAATAATTCTCTTTATAATGTGTGACAGTAGAACCCCCCCCTTATAATGTGCACCAGTACAAAAAATGCCCCGTCGTGTGGCAGTAAAAAAAGAAATACCTCCTCTTAGTGCCCCCAGTAGAGCCAATGTCCCCAGAGTGCCCTCATGTGTTCCAATGACCCGTACTGTGTGCCACTACAAAAAACACTTAGTGCCACCAGTTGAGCTTAGGTGCCCATAGTGACCTTATAATTTGTGCCAGTATAAAATACTCCTATATAGTCCCCCCAGAAGATGCCCCCATAGTGCTCCTTCCCCGTCTCCATAGTGCTCTCCATAATGTGGCACTATAAAATGCCCCTATAGACTGCCCCACATAGATACCCCCATAATGCTCCTTTCCTCCCTTCCCCATAGTGGCATCAAAATGGGTGCCAGTATTAAATGCCCCTATATAATGCCCTCATAGTGCTCTTGTCCCCCACTTCTCCATAGTGCCCACCTATAATGCGTGCCAGTATATAGGGCCCCCACAGTGCTTCCCCTCTTCTCCATAGTGCCCCCGTATTGTGCCAGTATATAGGCCCCCCATATTGTGCCAGTATATATGGCCCCATAGTGCTTCCCCTCTTCTCCATAGTGCCGATCCCCCCATATTGTGCCAGTATATAGGGTCCCATAGTGCTTCCCCTCTTCTGCATAGTGTCCCCCCCATATTGTGCCAGTATATAGGGCCCCATATTGTGCCAGTATATAGGGCCCCATAGTGCTTCCCCTCTTCTCCATAGTGCCCCCCCATGTTGTGCCAGTATATAGGGCCCCATATTGTGCCAGTATATAGGGCCCCATAGTGCTTCCCCTCTTCTCCATAGTGCCCCCCATGTTGTGCCAGTATATAGGGTCCCATAGTGCTTCCCCTCTTCTCCATAGTGCCCCCCCCATGTTGTGCCAGTATATAGGCCCCCCATATTGTGCCAGTATATATGGCCCATAGTGCTTCCCCTCTTCTGCATAGTGTCCCCCCCATATTGTGCCAGTATATAGGGCCCCATAGTGCCCCCCATATTGTGCCAATATATATGACCCCATAGTGCTTCCCCTCTTCTCCATAGTGCCGACCCCCCCCCTATATTGTGCCAGTATATAGGGCCCCCACCCCCCTTCTTGCCACAGTATAGTATAAAATTAAATAATAAAAACAATAAACTCATATACTTACCTCCATGCTGCTGTCAGCGATGCGATGCAGGCCTCTTCCAACCTGTGTCCCGCGCTGTAATGCTTCGGCGGCGCGCGATGACGTCATTGCTCCGCCTGCAACGGCCTCTGATAGGCTACAGGCACTAGGGCTGTAGCCTATCAGAGGAATGGGCAAGGGAGACGCCTCTCCCCTGTTCCATTCATCTGTATCGCTGTCCTGAGGACGGCGATACAGATGAATATGGAGATGAGCGCTTCCACATCTCCACTCCTGCCCGGCTGCTGCCAGATTAATAAAAAATAAAAAAAAACTCAGCTGGCGGCCCGGCTGATTGTGTTCGGCCCGGCCCACCAGGCAAATGCCCGGTCTGCCCTATGGCCAGTCCGGCCCTGCTAATACCGTGTACCTGAATTGAGGGGAACTATATCCCTAACTCACTATATTAACACGATCCTGCTATTAACCATCTTTGCTGTCCACCTATTACCATCTGGATTCTATTTATGGGACACAGCAGGTCTGTGTAATCTGTGAACTATACCTTACCATCTGACAATTATATGATTGTGGATTTATCAGTTACACTATTGTTTTCTATGGAAAGTGTGGACCTCTAATTCAGCTTTTGCCTGGATCCTATTCAGCGGGTCGTGTATCATTAGGTTTGTGCAATCATCAGGCAGTGTATTTAAGATACATTTGTTTTCATGTCTGGTGTTTGATATTGTTGCGCCATTATATTATATTATTTTATCATCATCATTGTTTTATCTTATTGTTCAAGTGCAATTTTATAAATTTTATAATTTTTCCCATTTAGTGAGTGCCCTTCCACATTCCAATAATTTTTTTAGCTTCTCTTGGGACGGGCGAGTCCAGTGAAGTGTGCACCCATTTTATTGTACCCAATTGGTGAGCCACCGAACACACATAACCTATAAAAAAAATATGATGTTTTAGTGTCTCCATATTCTGAGAGCCATAGTTTTTTCAGTTTTTGGGCGATAGGGTCTAATTTTTTGCGGGAGGACTGTTTGATTGGCACTATTTTGGGGTGCATATGACTTTTTGATCACTTGCTATTACACTTTTTGTGATGTAAGGTGACAAAAAATGGTTTATTTAGCACAGTTTTTATTTTTATTTTTTTACGGTGTTTATCTGAGGGGTTAGGTCATGTGATATGTTTATAGATCCGGTCGATACGGACGCGGCGATACCTAATATGTCTACTTCCCCCCCCCACTATTTTTTACCAATTTTTTTTTTACTTTATTTGGGGAAAATGAAGTTTTTGTTTATTTTTACTTGAAACTTTTAATTTTGGGGGGGGGGACGACTTTATTTTTTCAACTTTATTTTTACTTTATTTTTTGTCCCACTTTGGGACTTCAACTTTTGGGGGTCTAATCCCTTTTACAATGCATTCCAATACTTCTGTATTGGAATGCATTGGCTGTATGAGTAATACTGTGAGTATTACTCATACAGCTTGCGGCCTGTGAGATCCAGGGGGCTGGATCTCACAGGCTCGTCACCGGAAGCCAGTGCAGATGCCTAAGGAAGACATCGCGCTGCCTTCCATGCCATCGGGTCCCCCCTACAGCCGCATGGGGACCCGATGGCACCTCCGATCACAGCCGTCGCATAAGGTAAAAGCCACAGGTCTGAATTGACCTGCAGTTTGCGGCGATCACCGACACGGTGGGGGTCACGGGACCCCCCTCCGGCGTTGTGACAGGATGCCCTCTGAATAATTTCAGCGGACATCCTGTTCCGATCACCGCCCGCAGCGCCGCAATCTAGTTTTAAACTTAGGACGTACCGGTACGCCCTGAGTCCTTAAGGCAAACATGGTGTACCGGTACGTCCTAAGTCCTTAAGGGGTTAAGGGGAACCTGTCACCGGTATTTTGGGTATAGAGCTGAGGACATGGGTTGCTAGATGGCAGCTAGAACATCCGCAATACCCAGTCCCCATAGCTCTGTGTGCTTTTATTGTGTCAAAAAAACGATTTGATACATATGCAAATTAACATAAAAGAGTCATATCTTACTTGTGTGACCAGAGAAGAGTCATATTTTCAAGCTCTGACTCATCTCAGGTTAATTTGCATATGTATCAAATCAGGTTTTTTACACAATAAAAGCACACAGAGCTATGGGGACTGGATATTGCGGATGTGCTAGCGGCCATCTATCAACCCATGTCCTCAGCTCTATACACAAAATCCAGGTTACAAGTTCCCTTTAAGGCAATGCAAGCCCAGGAGGGGACAAGCAACCAAAATGCACTTTAGAGGCAGGGCCTCTGGAGCTAGCAGAGCAGGCAGCGCTCTACTAGCCAACATAGAACCTTTCCCCAGGAGGGGGTAGGCTAGACTGACTCACCAACACTAAACTCCCCCTCTCTCTCAGAGAGGGTTAGAGACTGGAAGGAAAAGTTCCAGACTCTGCTAAGGCTCTGCAAAGTGTTTGCTTCCACCTGCTGGCGGGCCAGGCACATTACATGAACTATAACAGTTACATGGAAAAAATATGCACATTATTCTGAGATGACATAAAATACATTAGATGACAGATATTAGCACATAGGAGACAGTAGCAAGGTGTCCAAAGGAGTGGTAGTGGCACTCCGGGACATTACATATATACTACAGAGGACAGTATACTGTACATTTAGGTATATATATATATATATACACTCATCTAAAGAATTATTAGGACCACCTGTTCTATTTCTCATTAATGCAATTATCTAGTCAACCAATCACATGGCAGTTGCTTCAATGCATTTAGGGGTGTGGTCCTGGTCAAGACAATCTCCTGAACTCCAAACTGAATGTCAGAATGGGAAAGAAAGGTGATTTAAGCAATTTTGAGCGTGGCATGGTTGTTGGTGCCAGACGGGCCGGTCGGAGTATTTCACAATCTGCTCAGTTACTGGGATTTTCACGCACAACCATTTCTAGGGTTTACAAAGAATGGTGTGAAAAGGGAAAAACATCCAGTATGCGGCAGTCCTGTGGGCAAAAATGCCTTGTGGATGCTAGAGGTCAGAGGAGAATGGGCCGACTGATTCAAGCTGATAGAAGAGCAACGTTGACTGAAATAACCACTCGTTACAACCGAGGTATGCAGCAAAGCATTTGTGAAGCCACAACACGCACAACCTTGAGGCGGATGGGCTACAACAGCAGAAGACCCCACCGGGTACCACTCATCTCCACTACAAATAGGAAAAAGAGGCTACAATTTGCACGAGCTCACCAAAATTGGACTGTTGAAGACTGGAAAAATGTTGCCTGGTCTGATGAGTCTCGATTTCTGTTGAGACATTCAAATGGTAGAGTCCGAATTTGGCGTAAACAGAATGAGAACATGTATCCATCCTCTGATGCTACTTCCAGCAGGATAATGCACCATGTCACAAAGCTCGAATCATTTCAAATTGGTTTCTTGAACATGACAATGAGTTCACTGTACTAAAATGGCCCCACAGTCACCAGATCTCAACCCAAAAGAGCATCTTTGGGATGTGGTGGAACGGGAGCTTCGCGCCCTGGATGTGCATCCCTCAAATCTCCATCAACTGCAAGATGCTATCCTATCAATATGGGCCAACATTTCTAAAGAATGCTATCAGCACCTTGTGGAATCAATGCCACGTAGAATTAAGGCAGTTCTGAAGGCAAAAGGGGGTCCAACACCGTATTAGTATGGGGGCACTAATAATTCTTTAGGTGAGTGTGTATATATATATATATATATATACACACTACAGAGGACAGTATACTATATACATAATACAGAGGACAGTTTACTGTATATACTGTAAATATATCACAGAGGACGGTATACTGTATCTTTATACTACAGATGACAGTATACTGTATATATATGTACTACATAGGACAGTATACTGTATATATACTACAGAGGACAGTATACTGCTACAGATGGATCTGGATAGTTTGGACTATTGGGCAGATAAGTGGCAGATGAGGTTTAACACTGACAAATGTAAGGTTATGCACATGGAAAGGAATAATGCAAGTCACCCGTACATACTAAATGATAAAACACTCGGTAACACTGACATGGAAAAGGATCTAGGAATTTTAGTGGACAGCTTTCCGTTTGTGAGATCCGTCATGGGCTCTCAGAAGCGGTCCAAATCGGATCAGTTTTGCCCTAATGCATTCTGCATGGAAAAGGATCCGCTCAGAATGCATCAGTTCGCCTCCGTTCAGTCTCCATTCCACTCTAGAGGCAGACACCAAAACACTGCCTGCAGCGTTTTTCTGTCCGCCATGTGGTGTGGAGCGAGATGGATCATGACACACAATGCAAGTCAATGGGGACGGATCCGTTTTCTCTGACACAATAGAAAACGGATCCATCCCCCATTGACATTCAATGGTGTTCAAGACGGATCCCTCATGGCTAGAGTTGAGCGAACCCGAACTGTAAAGTTCGGGTTCGTACCGAACTTTGCGAGTTCGAGTATCCAGACCCGAAACCGGACTTTTTCACGGAAGTTCGGGTGATTTTATTATTTTCCGTTATAACATGGTTATATAATGGTTAAATAATAGCATTTTTAAAACAGAATGCTAAATAAAATGTCTACTGAGGGGTTAAAAAAAAAAAAAAAAAACTCACATCATCCACTTGATCACGCAGCCGGTATCTTCTTTTCTTCAGGAACTGCAAAAAAACCTGCGGTGACATCACCGGGCTCACCAGGTGACGTCACCGCAGGTCCTGCTGAATGAAGATAGAAGGACCTTCGGTGATGTCACCGTGCTCAACATGGGAATATAATAAAGTGAAGTTCGGGTCCCCATTGACTTAAATAAGGTCCGGGTTTGGGGTGAAGTTAGGGTCCCGAACCCGAAATTTGACCTGAAGTTCGGCCGAACCCGGCAAACCTGAACTTCCACGGGTTCGCTCAACCCTAGTCATGGCTATAGAAGACATAATAAACTGGATCCATTCATGATGGATGCATGCGGTTGTATTATTGTAACGGAAGCGTTTTTGCAGATCCATGACGGATCCGCAAAAAATGCTAATGTAAAAGTAGCGCTATTTAGTTTAAAAAAAGACGACTGAGGGGAGCTCTAATAACTATGTATAAATATATCAGGGGTCAGTACAGAGATCTATCCCATCATCTATTTATCCCTAGGACTGTGACTGTGACGAGGGGACATCCTCTGCGTCTGGAGGAAAGAAGGTTTGTACACAAACATAGAAGAGGATTCTTTACGGTAAGAGCAGTGAGACTATGGAGCTCTCTGCCTGAGGAGGTGGTGATGGTGAGTACAATAAAGGAATTCAAGAGGGGCCTGGATGTATTTCTGGAGTGTAATAATATTACAGGCTATAGCTACTAGAGAGGGGTCGTTGATCCAGGGAGTTATTCTGATTGCCTGATTGGAAGGAATTTTCCCCCCTAAAATAAAGAAAATTGGCTTTCACCTTGTAGGTTTTTTTGTCTTTCTGTGGATCAACTTGCAGGATAACAGGCCGAACTAGATGGACGTATGTAGCACATGGCTGGTGCCAGGCGTGACCCTTTTATCGCGGCACCCAAACAGCAGGTCCGCAATATGCGGGCCCCGGCCATGTGCTCACCGCATCAAGGATGCAGACTCATTCACTTGAATGGGTCCGCAATCCGGAAGGTGTGGTGCGTAACGGAGGCACGGAACCCCATGGAAGCACTATGGGTTTTCTGTCCGTGCCTCTGCGCCGCATAAAAATAGAACTTGTTCTATGTTTTTATGGTGTGGACGGATCACGGACCCAATTAAGTTGAATGGGTCTGAATCCATCTCGGGAGTCTCACGGATAGTGCCCATGTCTTGGGGGCCTCAAATTGCGGTCCCCAATGCAAGGCCTTAGGCTGTGGCTACACTGCAACTTTTTGTTGCGCGACTAATTGATTTTAACTATTGAACTACAGCTGCAATCTAAATGAATGCATTCAGTTGAATACAATCTTGTGGACTGCAGCTGTCATTCAATAGTTAAAATCAATCAGTCGCGCTACAAAAAGTCGCAGTGTAGCCCTAGCCGTACACACTATATTACTATGTTATTAATGTATGGGGGTAATACTGATCTTCCTACAGTGGTCTGTTAGTAACAGTACGGTGGTAATATTCAGTCACTATTTAGCTGTATTACTAGTAGTCATGGTGCGGCATTATCTGGATTGGGAGCCACTCAGGTGACGGGCGCTGACCCCCTATCTATGCCCCGCAGTCATGCCACTGATTATGACACTCAGACTCTCTAGCCGATGACATCACAGATAGTGTTTCTAAGGAAAAAAGAAGCGTTATCGTGCCAGGATTCTAATGGTGACATCACAAAAAGTGTACCCATGCCAGGATTCTAATGATGACATCACAAAGGATGGCTTAGCATCAGAGCGGCCATCTTGAATGTAATGGGCTCACACTTTATTAACATACCCTTAATTAATGGAGATAAAACTAGTGGATGAAGTATTACCTGGGGGGATCACTTATTTTAAGACTTGTACTAGTTTTCCGGCTATAATAAAAGTCACAAACTTTAGCACTTGCAGATTGTGTGCAAAAATGTGTGACTTTAAATATAACGCTTTTAAATATTGGTAGCTCACCTCTTCAGGATCCAGCTCTGAGCTTACTTAATATACCCTTAGGATACCCATAGAAAATAGATGCTGAGTACGATTTATGCAATTTGATAATTAAGAGAAATAAAACACAATTTTTTCTTTAAAAAAAAACACTATTTTTATTTGTAAAAGGTTTTAGGTTTTAAATTATTCTTTTGCGGCTCAGGCTCCGTCTTCAGGATTGGCTGGATTCAGGTCCGCTAACTTGTAGAGAGGAGGTCGGAGGTCACACCTCTGGCAGATTTTCAGGGACAGAATATTGTCACCAGAGGTTCCTGATGTTATTTTGTAATCGGATCCTAGAAGAGAAAATACCCAAATAAAAAAACGGTTTACAAAAACACAAGGAGAAGACGGAGGGAAGCGGCCAAACTTACCGGACCTGGTGGTGCTCTGCTCGTCTTCACTGGAATTTCAGATGGTTTGGATGGCAGAAACCATCTATAGATGGTAAGTGGGCCCCAAGGGGTAGATGGTAAGTGGGCCCCAAGGGGTAGATAGTAAATCCCCCCAAGGGCTAGATGGTAAGTGGGCCAAAAGGTGTAGATGGTAAGTGGGCCCCAAGCTGCAGATGGTAAATGGCCCCAAGCCGCAGATGGTAAATGGCCACAGGCGGCAGATGGTAAGTGGGGCCAAGCAGCAGATGTTATATGGTGGCCAAGGGGCAGATGGTATAGTAAGGGCCTATCGGCAGATGTTATAGCCGGCGGCAGATGATACAGCTTGGCCGCTTTCTCTTCCGGGTACTTAAGGCCCTGATGTTGGTGGTACTCCTCGGAAGGTCCTCCATCTCCACATCGTCCGGATATTGGCGTGGGCCAACATCCATTTTCTCATCATCACCGTGATCGGACTTCATATCCACATCATCGGGATACTGTCGAGGGCCGACATCCATTTTCTCTACAGCATTCACCACAGGAATCGTCTTTGGCACCAACCTCCTCTTCTTCCAGGACTTCTCCATGGTGAGAGACAGCTAGAGATACTGACACTGCTGTCAGGGCGTGACCCCAATTTATAGGATTAGACCACACCCCCTGATTATTATGTCATAAGTAAATGAGTCATGCCCCATTATGACATCACAAGTAAAAAGGTCATGTCAGAGGAGGGGGGGCCAGGGGGACAAGCATCTATTGATGACATCACAAGAAGTGCCTTAGCATGAGAGCAGCCATATTGGATGCACTGGACTCACACTTTTTTTATATCATATCATGTACATACATGTTCTTGTCTAAAATTTTCTTCATGTTTTTTCATTCTTTTCACATAGAATTTGGGATGAGGTGTGGGATATATGACTCCAGAGGACTTTGGTCCCTGTAGCAGCCAATCACAGTGCAGATTTCATTTTGTATTCTGCTCTTGGAAATTGATCTATGGGCAACAATAACTGTTTTTCTTATTGACCATTTCACCACATCTGTCCCATCTCCATCTAAATCTCTCAACCTCTCAGTTTTCACTAATGAAATTGCTTTGGACAAATAAAAGCAGCGCTGTGATTGGTTGCTAGGGACTGTTTTACTGTTAATCTGACCCGATTTGTGAGATGATGGGAGTAATAGATTGTGTCAGATGATAGGAGTAATACATTGTGAGATGATGGGAGTGATATATTGTGTATGAGAAATAGATGACGGGAGTGATACATTGTGAGATGGTGGGAGTGATAAATTACATACAAGATGATGGGTGTGACATACATTACTGATTGCGTCTCTGCAGAGTTTGACAGACATCTTAGGCCTCTTTCACACTTGCGTTGTCCGGATCCGTCGTGTACTCCATTTGCCGGAGGTGCCCGCCGGATCCGTAACAACGCAAGTGAACTGAAAGCATTTGAAGACGGATCCGTCTTCAAAATGCGTTCAGTGTTACTATGGCAGCCAGGACGCTATTAAAGTCCTGGCTGCCATAGTAGGAGCGGGGAGCGGGGGAGCAGTATACTTACAGTCCGTGCGGCTCCCGGGGCGCTCCAGAATGACGTCAGGGCGCCCCATGCGCATGGATGACGTGATCCATGCGACACGTCATCCATGTGCGTGGGGCGCCCTGACGTCACTCTGAAGAGCCCCGGGAGCCGCACGGACGGTAAGTATACTGCTCCCCCGCTCCCCACTACACTTTACCATGGCTGCCAGGACTTTAGCGTCCTGGCAGCCATGGTAACCATTCAGAAAAAGCTAAACGTCGGATCCGGTAATGCGCCGAAACGACGTTTAGCTTAAGGCCGCATCCGGATTAATGCCTTTCAATGGGCATTAATTCCGGATCCGGCCTTGCGCCAAGTCTTCAGGATTTTTGGCCGGAGCAAAAAGCGCAGCATCCTGCGGTATTTTCTCCGGCCAAAAAACGTTCCGTTCCGGGACTGAAGGCATCCTGATGCATCCTGAACGGATTTCTCTCCATTCAGAATGCATAGGGATAAAACTGATCAGGATTCTTCCGGCATAGAGCCCCGACGACAGAACTCTATGCCGGAAAAGAACAACGCAGGTGTGAAAGAGCCCTAAGTTTCCTACTTTTCCATCATCCTCCAATTAACATCCCATCATGCACCCCCAATACTGAGAAGGGCCCCCAGTAGATGCCCCCATAGTTCTCCTTCCCCTCTTCTCCATAGTGCCCCCCCATAATGTGCCAGTATATAGGGCCCCCATAGTGCTTCCCCTCTTCTCCATAGTGCCCCTGTATTGTGCCAGTATATATGGCCCCATAGTGCTTCCCCTCTTCTCCATAGTGCCGACCCCCCCATATTGTGCCAGTATATAGGGCCCCCACCCCCTTTCTTGCCACAGTATAGTATAAAATTAAATAATAAAAACAATAGACTCATATACTTACCTCCATGCTGCTGTCAGCGATGCGATGCAGGCCTCTTCCGGCCTGTGTCCTGCTCTGTACGGCTCCAATGGAAGCCGTACAATGGAAGCGCTCATCTCCACTCCTGCCCGGCTGCTGCCACATTAATTTAAAAAACTCAGCCGGCGGCCCGGCTGATTGTGTTCGGCCCAGCCCACCGGGCAAATGCCCGGTCTGCCCTATGGCCAGTCCGGCCCTGCCCCCGTTGGATCGCCTCACAGGCATCACAACCGCTGCAGCGAAAGGTCCCCCATGGGTTTCCGGTCTAGGGTATTCTTAGATCAGACCCTCGTGGGTACCACCCCCACTATCACATTCCGCCGGGGCCGTCATTTGAAAGATAGGCTGGGTCACAGTTTTTTATAAAGCCCACAGCCAGCCACGTGGCTTGACCGGCAACCCAGGGGGACCTTTTGCTGCACAGGCCAATTTTCTGTTTTCTATTTCTAAACAATAGTTTTATTTCTATATCTTTCTCATTTCACTTCACCAACTTAGACTATTGTGTTCTGATCCATCACATTAACAAGACATTGAACTTAAGGCTGTAATGTAACAAAATACGAAAAAAGTCAAGAGGGGTGAATACTTTTGCAAGGCACTGTACATACTGTACAGGTGTCCCCAGGTCAGAGAGAAAAATCCCTAGATGCATGGCACTATTGTGTTGGTACCATATGGGAGTATTTTGCTATGTAACATTCATAATTTTTGGAACTATTAGTAAAATGCACACATGATACCATTATACAGTATTATAATACCTCCATATGCAGGTCATGGTGGATTTATAATAATACCTCCATATGGTAGTCATATAATAATGCCAGTATAAATAACATACTGCCATAGACTGTCCAAATAACGCTATCAAACAACTGCAGCCATTGGGTGGAGTGTAACACTACCTCCATATGGTAGACATATACTAATACCTCTACAGAGTGACCATAAAACATCCCTGATACAGGTCAGAGAGGGCACGCAGATATGTCATTGGTGGTAGATAGAGACAAGTCAGGTCAGGTGAACACAGGTTAGGGACAGCAGATAGACTGGGATTAAAAAACAGTCCTGGCCTACAAACCCCGTCCACATATGATATCGCCCCAATCACAGAAAGAAATAGGCATGCAGGGCACATTGCAGCACATTTTCCTTTATTTGGTTAAACACCTCACCACATTATTATTGAGGACATATAATAATACCTTCATATTGTTGACATATACAAATACTTCCAACTAGTGGATGTGTAATAATACCTCATTATATATGGAAGACATATAATGAGTAAAGTAGTGTTGATCGAGTGTGCCTGGTTCATAGGAAAAAGTCAGAAATTGATGGAAACACCACTGAAATGGTTCGGGAACAGCATGGGGGACGTTGTCTGGATGCATCTTGGACTCCCAGGTCGCTGCTGGGAACGATGTTGTCCGAGTAGTGCGCCACTTTTACATAAAATCGATTTTAGAGGAAAACATTCTTTCCTGTATATTTACTTGAATTCACAGAAATACCACCATTCTAAAACATAACCTTTAATACTTATATATTTAAGAAATGTCGATACACCCTTATAGTTATAAATAATTGATAATTAAAAAATGAAAATCAAAACCTAGGGTCAGGTTGTTATGCCCTCATAAGGTCTTTGCAGAAGGGTTAGAAGATGTTAGTAGGGCCTAGTGGGGGCAATATCCCTATTTCTGGCCCTAATCTAGAGGCCCTGCCTAGATACAGAATAGCCGCCCCGATAGGGGTGATCCCGTTTCTCGTACCTCCTAATATCCCTGGATGGGCCCTAGCGGGGGGAGGAAAACCTGAAGAGTAGGTTGCCCTATCATGAGATCTAGGCTATTGTAAATACAAAAAACAATAAACAAATAAACATCAATACCCAGAAGTGGTGACAAAAACAAAAAAACACCCAAATGATGAAGTAAATAGTGTAGAAATTTAGTTAATAAGGATGTCCAATATCGTCCCTACGCGTCTCGCCTGGTTGGTGTCAGGCTGATCAGGGGACATATTTGACCATAGAGTATATCACCATAAATAATCACCTGAGCACTTCAAATAGCACTATTATATACTTTAATTTACTTATTTATTTTTCTATTTTTCTCTCTTTTATGATATCGAGAAAATTATTGGAACATATAATAAAAATTATTAACTGCCAACAGCCTGTATATTTACTTGTATATAAAGTGCAAGTGCTGCCAAAAATAACAAGGAAGAGGCATCCGATACAACCTGTATATCACATAAAGGAGGGCCTCATTCACATTGTGGTACAATTGTTCAGGTAGTGGGACTCCTACACTCATAAAGCCTATGCACTAAGTGAAAGCTCTGCCAAAAATTACAAGGAACCGGCACTCCAATACACCCTTTATTACACATAAAGGAGGGCATCATACACAGCCTTGAAAAATTATGATTGATGGCCTGCTGGTGACCCTCAAAAACATTAGGAGCAAGGGCCTGCTGGTGACCCTCTAAAACATTACGGGCGAGGGCCTGGTGCTGAGCTGACCATCTAAAACATTAGGGGTGAGGGTCTGCTGCAGAGCTGACTCTCTAAAACATTAGGGGTGAGTGCCTGCTGCTGATCTGAGCATCTAAAAAACTATGGGCGAGTGCCTGCCGCTTAGCTAACGATTTAAACAATTATGGGCAAGGGCCTGCTGCTGAGCTGACCCTGTAAAACTTTATGGTTGAGGGACTGCTGGTGAGCTGACGCTCAAAAACATTATATGCGAGGGCCTGCAGGTGAGCTGACCCTCTAAAAAATTGTAGGTGAGGGCCTGCAGGTGAGCTGACACTCTAAAACATTAGGAGCAAGGGAAAACTAATAAACATGTTGATATGATGGAAGAAGAGGAGGAGGAGGACGAGAAAAGGAAGATTGAACTATATACCCTTTTTGTGGTGAAAGGGGTGCATGGGAATGCAGTGTATTCAGTACATTATAAAAAACACATTTAAAGTGCCTTTCCTCTGGTGGAGTAGAGAAGTCAGGGGCAATCCAGGCCTTGTTCATTTTTATAAGAGTCAACCGGTCAGCATTTTCAGTTGACAGGCGGATGCGATCAGTTATTTTGCCCCCAGCAGCACTAAATACCCGCTCTGACAAAACGCTGGCGGCAGGGCAGGCCAGCACCTCCAAGGGGTAGAGTGCCAGTTCGGCAGTTCGGACCGCAAAACACACAGCGGTCGTGTGCATATAGCCTTATTCTCACGTCAGCGATTTCCAGGAGGAAACCAGGAGGAGCCTCAGCAGACATAAGGTATAAGGGCTCATGCACACGATTGTATGCCCTCCGAGACACGCGGTCCGTGAGTGGGCCATATGTCCTGGAGCGGCATACATCGTGCACACGGGAGCGCACAGCATCATAGATTACCATGATACTGTGCGCATCGGGCCGCCTGCGGGGTATTATCCCACACTCATATGATCATATAGTAACATAGTACATAAGGCCGAAAAAAGACATCTGTCCATCCAGTTCGGCCTGTCATCCTGCTAGTTGATCCAGAGGAAGGCAAAAAACCCTGTGAGGTAGAAGCCAATTTTCCTCACTTTAGGGGAATAAAAAATTCCTTCCCGACTCCAATCAGGCAATCAGAATAACTCCCTGGATCAACGACCCCTCTCTAGTAGCTATAGCCTGTAATATTATTACGCTCCAGAAACACATCCAGGCCCCTCTTGAATTCCTTTATTGTACTCACCATCACCACCTCCTCAGGCAGAGAGTTCCATAGTCTCACTGCTCTTACCGTAAAGAATCCTCTTCTATGTTTGTGTACAAACCTTCTTTCCTCCAAACGCAGAGGATGTCCCCTCGTCACAGTCACAGTCCTGGGGATAAATAGATGATGGAATAGATCTCTGTACTGACCCCTGATATATTTATACATAGTAATTAGATCTCCCCTCAGTCGTCTTTTTTCTAAAGTGAATAACCCTAATTTTGATAATCTTTCAGGGTACTGTAGTTGCCCCATTCCAGCTATTACTTTAGTTGCCCTCCTCTGGACCCTCTCCAGCTCTGCTATGTCTCCCTTGTTCACAGGAGCCCAGAACTGTACACAGTACTCCATGTGTGGTCTGACCAGTGATTTGTAAAGTAGTAGGAATATGTTCTCATCACGGGCATCTATGCCCCTTCTGATGCAACCCATTATCTTATTGGCCTTGGCAGCAGCTGCCTGACACTGTTTTTTGCAGCTTAGTTTGCTGTTTATTAAAATTCCTAGATCCTTTTCCATGTCAGTGTTACCGAGTGTTTTACAATTTAGTATGTATGGGTGACTTGCATTATTCCTTCCCATGTGCATAACCTTACATTTATCAGTGTTAAACCTCATCTGCCACTTATCTGCCCAAGCCTCCAGTCTATCCAGATCCCTCTGTAGTAGTATACTGTCCTCTTCAGTGTTAATTACTTTACACGGTTTAGTGTCATCTGCGAAAATGTATACTTTACTATGCAAGCCTTCTACAAGATAATTAATAAATATATTGGAGAATAGGGCCCAATACTGACCCCTGAGGTACCCCACTAGTGACAGTGACCCAATCTGAGTATGTACCGTTAATAACCACCCTCTGTTTTCTATCATTGAGCCAGTTACTTACCCACTTACAGATGTTTTCTCCCAGTCCGAGCATTCTCATTTTATATACTAACCTTTTATGTTGTACAGTGTCAAATGCTTTGGAGAAGTCCAGATACACGACATCCATTGATTCGCCGCTGTCAAGTCTAGAACTTACCTCCTCATAGAAACTGATTAAATTAGTTTGACATGACCGATCCCTCACGAAGCCATGCTGATATGGCGTTATTTGCTTATTTCCGTTGAGATGCTCTAAGATAGCATCTCTCAGAAAACCTTCAAACAGTTTACCCACGACAGATGTTAAACTTACCGGCCTATAGTTTCCAGGCTCTGTTTTTGGACCCTTTTTGAATATTGGCACCACATTTGCTATGCGCCAATCCTGTGGGACATTCCCTGTCAGTATAGAGTCTGCAAATATCAGAAATAAGGGTCTGGCTATGACATTACTTAATTCCCTTAGGATACGGGGGTGTATGCCATCTGGTCCTGGCGGTTTGTCTATTTTAATCTTTTTAAGTCGCTGTTGTACTTCTTCCTGGGTCAGACAGGACACTTTTAATGGGGAATATGATGCTGTGCGCTCCCGTGCGCACAATGTATGCCGCTCCGGGATATATGGACCGCTCACGGACCGTGTGTCTCCGAGGGCATACGGTCGTCTGCATGAGCCCTAAGGGAAAGATCTGCACCTGTTCTGTGTTTAGAGCCGCACCTGGTTTTGGCTCTAAATCACTGATGGAAATCACTGACCGAACACTGACTGTGTGAATGAGGTTTAACAGATGATCTTTTGGCCAACTCTATGGCCTAGATTACCACAGGTAAATTGCTCTCTGGTTTAGGCCTCTTTCACACGACCGTTTTTTTCCCCCGTTTACGGCCCGTTTTTTGCGTTCCGTATACGGAACCATTCATTTCAATGGGTCTGCAAAAAAAACTGAAGGTACTCTGTGTGAATTCCGTTTTCGTATTTCCATTCCGCCAAAAAATAGCACATGTCCTATTATTGTCCGCGTTAAGGACAAGGATTGGACTGTTCTATTAGGGGCCAGCTGTTCCGTTCCGCAAAATACGGAATGCACATGGATGTCATCCGTATTTTTTGCGAATCCGTTTTTTTGCGGACCGCAAAATACATACGGTCGTGTGCAAGAGGCCTTAGACCGGGGATAATGCTCCCAGGGAAGCCTCTGTAGATTAGGGTATGAGTCAAGTAGACTCTTTGGTTCAGAGGTGGATAAGATAATGGCGACCTTATCTGATATGAAATGACGCTCATTACAGCAGTCGTTCAGGATAAATAAAGCTTCACATTATGCATAGGGTTGCATAGGATCCGTTTTTTTTTACAGGATCCGGTAAAAAAAAACGGATCCTGTTGAATCAGTTGTCATCCGTTTGAGATCTGTTTTTTTTAGATGGAAACAGAAGTACTGCATGCAGTTTTTTCCCGTGTAAAAAACGGATCTCAGATGGAAATGGCTCAAACGGATGATAACTGATGCAACATGATCAGTTTTTTTTTCTGTATCCTGTTTTTTTTTTTCTGTCTCTCTTCTTCTGACGGATCAGAAGAACAGAAAGCTAAATGATGTGAATGCACCCTAAGCCACATTCTTATCAGTAAGATACAACTGAGCTATAATGAGTGTTTATAATGTCAAAGATAAGGAGCCCGTCAGCTACTAGTCTGACGGAAAAGACAGAAAATCCAAAGGGTGCTTCTAGAGCAATGTCAGCTCTGTACAGCAAAAAAGGAAGCCATATTTTTAATAAAGACGAATTTAGATTTTTTTTTAGCTCAAAATGAGTACAATGCAATAATTTAAAAAAATGCCCCCAAAGGTGTATATAGCCTTTAATACCGAGATAAGGGGATATAAAGCCTTGACACTAGGGTCAGTCAGGATTGCTGCATTTTTTAGAATCTCAGCTAAGGTGGTCCTACTTCTAATTGAGGAACAAGGCCTTATGCTACTGTAAGGCCTCTTTCACACAAGCATGACTGAGTGGCTCAGGATGCGTTCAGTGAAACTCGCACCATTTTGCAAGTAGGTTCAGTCAGTTTTGTCTGCAATTGCGTTCAGTTGTTTAGTTTTTTCTGCGTGGGGGCAATGTGTTTTGATGCTTTTTTCACGCTCGTGATACAAAAAAACTGAAGGTTTACAAACAACATCTCCTAGCAACCATCAGTAAAAAAAGCATCGCATCCGCACTTGCTTGCGGATGCAATGCGTTTTTCACTAAAGCCCCATTCACTTCTATGGGGCCAGGGCTTTGTGAAAAACGCAGAATATAGAACATGCTGCGTTTTTCACACAGAACTGATGCGTGATCCACACGGGACAGAAAAACGCATAGTGGGAGATCCACACAGGACAGAATAACACATGGCGGAAGATCCACACAGGACAGAAAAAACACATGGTGGGAGATCCACACAGGACAGAAAAACATATGGTGGGAGATTCACACAGGACAGAAAAACACATGGCGGGAGATCCACACAGGACAGAAAAACACATGGTGGGAGATCCACACAGGACAGAAAAACATATGGTAGGAGATTCACACAGGACAGAAAAACACATGGCGGGAGATCCACAGAGGACAGAAAAACACTTGGCGGGAGATCCACACAGAACAGAAAAACACATGGTGGGAGATCCACACAGGACAGAAAAACACTTGGCGGGAGATCCACACAGGACAGAAAAACACATGACGGGAGATCCACACAGGACAGAAAAACACATGACGGGAGATCCACACAGGACAGAAAAACACATGGTGGGAGATCCACACAGGACAGAAAAACACATGGTGGGAGATCCGCACAGGACAGAAAAACACATGGCGGGAGATCCACACATGACAGAAAAATGCATGGTGGGAGATCCACACAGGACAGAAAAACACTTGGCGGGAGATCCACACAGAACAGAAAAACACATGGTGGGAGATCCACACAGGACATAAAAACGCATGGTGGGAGATCCACACAGGACAGAAAAACACATGGTGGGAGATCCACACAGGACAGAAAAACACATGGCGGGAGATCCACACAGGACAGAAAAATGCATGGTGGGAGATCCACACAGGACAGAAAAACATATGGTAGGAGATTCACACAGGACAGAAAAACACTTGGCGGGAGATCCACACAGAACAGAAAAACCCATGGCGGGAGATCCACACAGGACAGAAAAACACTTGGCGGGAGATCCACACAGAACAGAAAAACACATGGTGGGAGATCCACACAGGACAGAAAAACACATGGTGGGAGATCCACACAGGACAGAAAAACACATGGCGGGAGATCCACACAGGACAGAAAAATGCATGGTGGGAGATCCACACAGGACAGAAAAACATATGGTAGGAGATTCACACAGGACAGAAAAACACTTGGCGGGAGATCCACACAGAACAGAAAAACACATGGTGGGAGATCCACACAGGACAGAAAAACATATGGTAGGAGATTCACACAGGACAGAAAAACACATGGTGGGAAATCCACACAGGACAGAATAACACATGGCGGAAGATCCACACAGGACAGAAAAAACACATGGTGGGAGATCCACACAGGACAGAAAAACATATGGTAGGAGATTCACACAGGACAGAAAAACACATGGCGGGAGATCCACACAGGACAGAAAAACACTTGGCGGGAGATCCACACAGAACGGAAAAACACATGGTGGGAGATCCACACAGGACAGAAAAACACTTGGCGGGAGATCCACACAGAACAGAAAAACACATGGTGGGAGATCCACACAGGACAGAAAAACACATGGCGGGAGATCCACACAGGACAGAAAAACGCATGGTGGGAGATCCACACATGACAGAAAAATGCATGGTGGGAGATCCGCACAGGACAGAAAAACACATGGCGGGAGATCCACACATGACAGAAAAATGCATGGTGGGAGATCCACACAGGACAGAAAAACACTTGGCAGGAGATCCACACAGAACAGAAAAACACATGGTGGGAGATCCACACAGGACATAAAAACGCATGGTGGGAGATCACCCACAGGACAGAAAAACACATGGTGGGAGATCCACACAGGACAGAAAAATGCATGGTGGGAGATCCACACAGGACAGAAAAACATATGGTAGGAGATTCACACAGGACAGAAAAACACTTGGCGGGAGATCCACACAGAACAGAAAAACACATGGTGGGAGATCCACACAGGACAGAAAAACACATGGCGGGAGATCCACACAGGACAGAAAAATGCATGGTGGGAGATCCACACAGGACAGAAAAACATATGGTAGGAGATTCACACAGGACAGAAAAACACTTGGCGGGAGATCCACACAGAACAGAAAAACACATGGTGGGAGATCCACACAGGACAGAAAAACACATGGCGGGAGATCCACACAGGTCAGAAAAATGCATGGTGGGAGATCCACACAGGACAGAAAAACATATGGTAGGAGATTCACACAGGACAGAAAAACACTTGGCGGGAGATCCACACAGAACAGAAAAACACATGGTGGGAGATCCACACAGGACAGAAAAACATATGGTAGAAGATTCACACAGGACAGAAAAACACATGGTGGGAAATCCACACAGGACAGAAAAACACATGGTGGGAGATCCACACAGGACAGAAAAACGCATGGTGGGAGATCCACACAGGACAGAAAAACACTTGGCGGGAGATCCACACAGAACAGAAAAACCCATGGCGGGAGATCCACACAGGACAGAAAAACACTTGGCGGGAGATCCACACAGAACAGAAAAACACATGGTGGGAGATCCACACAGGACAGAAAAACACATGGCGGGAGATCCACACAGGACAGAAAAATGCATGGTGGGAGATCCACACAGGACAGAAAAACATATGGTAGGAGATTCACACAGGACAGAAAAACACATGTTGGGAAATCCACACAGGACAGAAAAACACATGGTGGGAGATCCACACAGGACAGAAAAACGCATGGTGGGAGATCCACACAGGACAGAAAAACCCATGGCGGGAGATCCACACAGGACAGAAAAACACTTGGCGGGAGATCCACACAGAACAGAAAAACACATGGTGGGAGATCCACACAGGACAGAAAAACACATGGTGGGAGATCCACACAGGACAGAAAAACGCATGTGGGAGATGTACAAAAAATTCCTACATATAGTGGACACATAACAATACCTTACTATGGAAGGCATATAATAATATCTCCATTTTGTTGAGATATAAAAATACTTCTATATGGTAAATAAATAATAATACCTTCATATGGTAGATGGAAACTTGAACTGACCTCTGTATGTTTTTGTACAGACTGACACCTAGTGTAAGTCATAAGCAAAATTTCCCAGATACACAATGGTACGGACATTTAGATGGTGATTTCTTTTTTCCTTTCATAAAATGCAATCGCTTAGGTTGCATTTGATTTTTCTGCTTTGAAAAATGTCATTATCAGTCAAATTTATATTTTACCCAAAATATGGAGATGCCGGGGATTGAACCCGGGGCCTCATACATGCGAAGCATGCGCTCTACCACTGAGCTACATCCCCTAGATACAAGCTGCACACATGGGCCTAGAGAACACTCTACACGCAAGACCTTATTGTGTTGGTACCATGTGGGGATATTTTGCTATATACAGTGCTGCCCATAATTATTCATACCCCTGGCAAATTTTGACTTAAAATTACTTTTATTCAAACAGCAAGTAATTTTTGGACGGGAAATGACATAGGTGTCTCCCAAAATATAATAAGACGATGTACAAGAGGTATTATTGTGGGAAAAAGCTTTTATTTACATTTGAGCAAAAAGTGTCTAGTCCAAAATTATTCATACCCTTCTCAATAATAATCAGAAAAGCCTTTATTGGCTATTACAGCAATCAAACGCTTCCTATAATTGCAGACCAGCTTTTTGCATGTCTCCACAGGTATTTTTACCCATTCATCTTTAGCAATGAGCTCCAAATCTTTCAGATTGGAGGGTCTTCTTGCCATCACCCTGATCTTTAGCTCCCTCCACAGATTCCCAATTGGATTCAAGTCTGGACTCTGGCTGGGCCACTCCAAAACGTTAATGTTGTTGTCTGCTAACCATTTCTTCACCACTTTTGCTGTGTGTTTTGGGTCATTGTCATGCTGAAATGTCCACTGGTGCCCAAGGCCAAGTTTCTCTGCCTGATGTTGTCGTTGAGAATCCTCATGTATTGCTCTTTTTTCATGGTGTCGTTTACTGTGATTAGGTTCCCTGGTCCATTGGCTGAAAAATACCCCCAAAGCATTAGGTTCCCACCACCATGTTTCACAGTGGGGATGGTGTTCTTTGGGTTGAAGGCTTCTCCTTTTTTACGCCAAATGAAGGAAACATCATTCTGACCAAACAATTCAATTTTTGTTTCATCTGACTATAACACAGAAGACCAGAAGTCTTCTTCTTTGTCCAGATGAGCTTTTGCAAAGGCCAAGCGAGCTTTTGTGTGCCTTATCTGGAGAAGTGGCGTCCTCCTTGGTCTGCATCCGTGGAACCCAGCAGTGTGCAGTGTCCGTTGAATTATCTGCCTTGAGACATTGCCACCAGCAGAGCCCAGATTCACCAGGATGGCCTTGGTGGTGATCCTTAGATTTTTTTTCACCACCTTCTAACTATCCTCCTGGCCAGCAAAGGTGTCACTTTTGGCTTCCGACCACGTCCTCTGAGATTTTTCACAGTGCGATTTTTCACATCTTGTATTTTTTGCTCAAATGTAAATAAAAGCTGAGAATTTTTTTTTTTCCACTATAATGCCTCTTGTACATCGTCTTATTATCTTTTGGGAGACACCGATGTCATTTCCCGTCCAAAAATTACTTGCTGGTTGAATAAAAGTAACTTTAAGTCAAAATTTGCCAGGAGTATGAATAATTATGGGCAGCACTGTAACACACATACATTTTTGGTACTAGTAAAATGCTGCATGATACCATTATACAGTGTTAAAATAATACTTCCATATGCTGGTCATGGTGGATTTATAATACTACCTCCATATGATGGAAAAATAATTATACCTCCATATGGTGACCATATAATTCAATATGGTGGTTGCTCCATGCACTACATATACATCATCCATACACATTATGCACACACGCATTACATATACATCATGATCAATAAAATAAAACATACATCTATATGCTGGATTTTTAATGCTACCTCCATATGATGGACATATGATAACACTTCTTCATGGTGGACATACAATAATCCCGCCACAGAAAGAACGTATAATACAAAACATGGAGATGCCGGGGATTGAACCTGGGGCCTCATACATGCAAAGCATGCGCTCTACCACTGAGCTACATCCCCAAGATACAGAATTACAGCGTGCATGGCACTATTCGGTTGGTACCAGGTGGTGGCATTTTAACCACCTCAGCCCCCAGTGCTTAAACACCCTGAATGACCAGGCCACTTTTTACACTTCTGACCTACACTACTTTCACCGTTTATTGCTCGGTCATGCAACTTACCACCCAAATGAATTTTACCTCCTTTTCTTCTCACTAATAGAGCTTTCATTTGGTGGTATTTCATTGCTGCTGACATTTTTTGTTATTAATCGAAATTTAACGATTTTTTTGCAAAAAAATGACATTTTTCACTTTCAAAAACGACATCCATATATAAATTTTGCTCTAAATTTATTGTTCTACATGTCTTTGATAAAAAAAAAATGTTTGGGTAAAAAAAAAAATGGTTTGGGTAAAAGTTATAGCGTTTACAAACTATGGTACAAAAATGTGAATTTCCGCTTTTTGAAGCAGCTCTGACTTTCTGAGCACCTGTCATGTTTCCTGAGGTTCTACAATGCCCAGACAGTACAAACACCCCACAAATGACCCCATTTCGGAAAGTACACACCCTAAGGTATTCGCTGATGGGCATAGTGAGTTCATAGAACTTTTTATTTTTTGTCACAAGTTAGCGGAAAATGATGATTTTTTTTTTCTTTTTTTTTTTCTTACAAAGTCTCATATTCCACTAACTTGTGACAAAAAATAAAAACTTCTATGAGCTCACTATGCCCATCAGCGAATACCTTGGGGTGTCTTCTTTCCAAAATGGGGTCACTTGTGCGGTAGTTATACTGCCCTGGCATTCTAGGGGCCCAAATGTGTGGTAAGGAGTTTGAAATCAAATTCTGTAAAAAATGACCTGTGAAATCCGAAAGGTGCTCTTTGGAATATGGGCCCCTTTGCCCACCTAGGCTGCAAAAAAGTGTCACACATCTGGTATCTCTGTATTCAGGAGAAGTTGAGGAATGTGTTTTGGGGTGTCTTTTTACATATACCCATGCTGGGTGAGATAAATATCTTGGTCAAATGCCAACTTTGTATAAAAAAATGGGAAAAGTTGTCTTTTGCCAAGATATTTCTCTCACCCAGCATGGGTATATGTAAAATGACACCCCAAAACACATTCCCCAACTTCTCCTGAGTACGGAGATACCAGATGTGTGACACTTTTTTGCAGCCTAGGTGGGCAAAAGGGCCCATATTCCAAAGAGCACCTTTCGGATTTCACAGGTCATTTTTTACAGAATTTGATTTCAAACTCCTTACCACACATTTGGGCCCCTAGAATGCCAGGGCAGTATAACTACCCCACAAGTGACCCCATTTTGGAAAGAAGAGACCCCAAGGTATTCGCTGATGGGCATAGTGAGTTCATGGAAGTTTTTATTTTTTGTCACAAGTTAGTGGAATATGAGACTTTGTATGAAAAAAAAAAAAAAAAATCAGCATTTTCCACTAACTTGTGACAAAAAATAAAAAATTCTAGGAACTCGCCATGCCCCTCACGGGATTCCTTGGGGTGTCTTCTTTCCAAAATGGGGTCACTTGTGGGGTAGTTATACTGCCCTGGCATTTTCCAGGGGCCCTAATGTGTGGTAAGTAGGTAAATGACCTGTGAAATCCTAAAGGTGCTCTTTGGAATATGGGCCCCTTTGCCCACCTAGGCTGCAAAAAAGTGTCACACATGTGGTATCGCCGTATTCAGGAGAAGTTGGGCAATGTGTTTTGGGGTGTCATTTTACATATACCCTTGCTGGGTGAGAGAAATATCTTGACAAAAGACAACTTTTCCCATTTTTTTATACAAAGTTGGCATTTGACCAAGATATTTCTCTCACCCAGCATGGGTATATGTAAAATGACACCCCAAAACACATTCCCCAACTTCTCCTGAGTACGGCGATACCAGATGTGTGACACTTTTTTGCAGCCTAGATGCGCAAAGGTGCCCAAATTCCTTTTAGGAGGGCATTTTTAGACATTTGGATACCAGACTTCTTCTCACGCTTTGGGGCCCCTAGAATGCCAGGGCAGTATAAATACCCCACATGTGACCCCATTTTGGAAAGAAGACACCCCAAGGTATTCAATGAGGGGCATGGCGAGTTCATAGAATTTTTTTTTTTTTGGCACAAGTTAGCGGAAATTTATATTTTTAATTTTTCTCTCACAAAGTCTCCCGTTCCGCTAACTTGGGACAAAAATTTCAATCTTTCATGGACTCAATATGCCCCTCACGGAATACCTGGGGGTGTCTTCTTTCCGAAATGGGGTCACATGTGGGGTATTTATACTGCCCTGGCATTCTAGGGGCCCTAAAGAGTGAGAAGAAGTCTGGAATATAAATGTCTAAAAAATTTTACGCATTTGGATTCCGTGAGGGGTATGGGGAGTTCATGTGAGATTTTATTTTTTGACACAAGTTAGTGGAATATGAGACTTTGTAAAAAAAAATAATAATAATTCCGCTAACTTGGGCCAAAAAAATGTCTGAATGGAGCCTTACAGAGGGTGATTAATGACAGGGGGGGTGATCAATGACAGGGGGGTGATCAATGACAGGGGGGGTGATCAATGACAGGGGGGTGATCAGGGAGTCTATATGGGGTGATAACCACAGTCATTGATCACGCCCCTGTAAGGCTTCATTCAGACGTCCGGATGCGTTTTGCGGATCCGATCCATCTATCAGTGCATCCGTTAAAATCATGCGGACATCTGAATGGAGCTTTACAGGGGGGTGATCAGGGAGTCTATATGGGGTGATCACCACAGTCATTGATCACTCCCCTGTAAGGCTTCATTCAGACGTCCGGATGCGTTTTGCGGATCCGATCCATCTATCAGTGGATCCGTAAAAATCATGCGGACATCTGAATGGAGCTTTACAGGGGTGGTGATCAATGACAGGGGGGTAATCAATGACAGGAGGGTGATCAGGGAGTCTATATGGGGTGATAACCACAGTCATTGATCACGCCCCTGTAAGGCTTCATTCAGACGTCCGTATGCGTTTTGCGGATCCGATCCATCTATCAGTGGATCCGTAAAAATCATGCGGACATCTGAATGGAGCTTTACAGGGGGTTGATCAATGTCAGGGGGGTGATCAGGGAGTCTATATGGGGTGATCAGGGGCTAATAAGGGGTTAATAAGTGACGGGGGGGGGGGTGTGTAGTGTAGTGTAGTGGTGCTTGGTGCTACTTTACTGAGCTACCTGTGTCCTCTGGTGGTCGATCCAAACAAAGGGGACCACCAGAGGACCAGGTAGCAGGTATATTAGACGCTGTTATCAAAACAGCGTCTAATATACCTGTTAGGGGTTAAAAAAAACACATCTCCAGCCTGCCAGCGAACGATCGCCGCTGGCAGGCTGGAGATCCACTCTCTTACCTTCCGTTCCTGTGAGCGCGCGCGCCTGTGTGCGTGCGTTCACAGGAAATCTCGCGTCTCGCGAGAGGACGCGCCGGCGCGTCCACTCGGAATGAATCAACCACCTCCAGGACGCGTCTGTGCGTACAGCGGTCCGGAGGTGGTTAAAGGGTTTCTGTCATCCCACAAAACTCATTATTTTTTTTTTGGATAGTTAGATTCCTCATAGCGCGATATAGGAGAATATAATAGTCTTAATTACTTTCATGCGGCCGATTCTTTATAAAACGAAGTTTTATAATATGTAAATGAGGGCTCTACCAGCAAGTAGGGCGTCTACTTGCTGGTAGCTGCTGCAGAAATCCGCCCCCTCGCCGTGTTGATTGACAGGGCCAGCCGTGATCTCCTCCTCCGGCCGGCCCTGTCAGTAATTCAAAAATCGTGCGCCTCTGGTCATTCGGCGCAGGCGCTCTGAGATGAGGAGGCTCGTCTCCTCAGCACTCCCTCAGTGCGCCTGCGCCGATGACGTCTTCTCTTTCGGTGATGTCATCGGCGCAGGCGCACTGAGGAGACGAGCCTCCACATCTCAGAGCGCCTGCGCCGAATGACCAGAGGCGCGCGATTTTTGAATTACTGACAGGGCCGGCCGGAGGAGGAGATCACGGCTGGCCCTGTCAATCAACACGGCGAGGGGGCGGATTTCTGCAGCAGCTACCAGCAAGTAGACGCCCTACTTGCTGGTAGAGCCCTCATTTACATATTATAAAACTTCGTTTTATAAAGAATCGGCTGCATGAAAGTAAGTAAGAGCATTATATTCTGCTATATCGCACTATGAGGAATATAACTATCCAAAAAAAAAAATATGAGTTTTGTGGGGTGACAGAAACCCTTTAATGTTACGTAACATTCATAAACCCTTTCAGTACCGAGGAGGTTTTCACCTTAAACCCCAGGCCAATTTTTGCAAATCTGACATGTGTCATTTTATACGGCAATAACTCTAGAACTCTTTTACTTATCTAAACCATTCTGAGATTGTTTTCTAATGACACATCATACTTCATGTTAGGCCTCTTTCACACTTGCGTTGTCCGGATCCGGCGTGTACTCCACTTGCCGGAATTACACTCCGGATCCGGAAAAACGCAAGTGTACTGAAAGCATTTGAAGACGGAACCGTCTTCAAAATGCGTTCAGTGTTACTATGGCAGCCAGGACGCTATTAAAGTCCTGGTTGCCATAGTAGTAGTGGGGAGCAGGGGAGCGGTATACTTACAGTCCGTGCGGCTCCCGGGGCGCTCCAGAATGACGTCAGAGCGCCCCATGCACATGGATGACGTGTCCAATGCGATCACATGATCCATGCGCTTGGGGCGCCCTGACGTCACTCTGGAGCGCCTGGGGAGCCGCACGGACGGTAAGTATACTGCTCCCCCGCTCCCCGCTACACTTTACCATGGCTGCCAGGACTTTAGCGTCCCGGCAGCCATGGTAACCATTCAGAAAAAGCTAAATGTCGGCTCAGGCAATGCGCCGAAACGACGTTTAGCTTAAGGCCGGATCCGGATCAATGCCTTTCAATGGGCATTAATTCCGGATCCGGCATTGCGGCAAGTGTTCCGGATTTTTGGCCGGAGCAAAAAGCGCAGCATGCTGCGGTATTTTCTCCAGCCAAAAAACGTTCCGTTACGGAACTGAAGACATCCTGATGCATCCTGAACGGATTTCTCTCCATTCAGAATGCATGGGGATAATCCTGAACAGGATTCTTCCGGCATAGAGCCCCGACGACGGAACTCTATGCCGGAAGACAATAACGCAGGTGTGAAAGAGCCCTTAGCGATAAATTTGAGTCGATATATTTCACCTTTATTTATAAAAAAATAAAAATTGAAATTTACCATAAATTGGAAAAATTCATAATTTTCTAAATTTGAATTTCTCTGCTTTTAAGGCAGATAGTGATACCTTATAAAATAGTTAGTACGGTACTTTACATTCCCCGTCTACTTTATGTTTGGTTCATTTTGTAAATGATATTTTCTTTTTTAGGACGTTACAAGGCTTTGAATTTTAGAAGCAATTCTTAAAACTTTGAAGAAAATTTCCAAAACCCACTTTTGAAGAACCAGTTCATTTATGAAGTCACTTTGTGAAGCTTACGTAGTAGAAACCCCCATAAATGACCCCTCAAGTTCTTCAAAACTGATTTTACAAACTTTGTTTCGGCACCTGGTTTTGGCTCAAAATAACTGATGGAAATCACTGACCGAACACTGATGTACATATCATTTTTGATTGCTCAATAGTACGCTTTTTGTGAGGAAAGGTAACCAAAAATGGCTATTCTCAAATTTTTTTTTTTTTTACGGTATTCACCTGACAGGATGGATTATGTTTATAAAGCAGGTCGTTACAGATGCAACAGTACTAAATATGTCTATTTTTATATTTTTATGCTTCAGTTTTACATAATAAAGCATTTTTGTGTCTCCATTTTCTGAAAGCCATATTTTTTATTTTTCTGCCGATTTTTGGGGGGAAGGGTAGACGGTTTTATTGGTACCGTTTTTGGGTACATATGATTTTTTTGATTATTCAATACTACACTTTTTGGGGCATATACTTAAGGTCATGTGATATTTTTGTAGACCAGGTTGTTACGGACGCAGCGATAGCTAATAGGTCAAATTTTTTTATTTTTGTTAAGTTTTACACAGTAAAAGCATTTTTGAAAAAAAAAGTCTTGTTTTTGTGTTGCCTTATTCTAAAAGCCAATTTTTTTATATTTTTTCAGCGATTTTCTTATGTAGGGGCCCCTATTTTTTTTGCAGGTTGAGGTGACGGTGTGATTGATACCATTTTGAGGTATATACGACCTTTTGATCGCTTGGTATCACACTTGTGAGGCAAAGTGTCCAAAAAATGGACTGTTTTGGCTTTTTTTTTTTTTTTACAGTGTTCACCTGGTGGGGTGGATCATGTTACATATTTATAAAGATGGTCGTTACGGACGTGGCGATACCTAATATGTCTGTTTTTCTTTTTCTATTTTTTACACTTCCGTAGGAGGCAAGCCCCGATGACTGCGTTAGGCATCAGGCTGTCATTCCTGCCATCCGGTCCCTGTCACCACAGTGCGAGGACCCAACGGGGACAGCGAGGGAGCCCATACACTCTGCAAACCCTGCGTATGCGGTGGTCAGCGCTTACCGTGGCATACAATGGGTTAATGCGCCGGCGTATACAGCAGGGGCGTGGGTGTCAGGAACAGCCAGACCCCTCCTGCTGATGGGGCAGGCCCATCTCCTGCACCCACCCGATCAAAGCGCTGTACCTGTATATTTACCTATATTTTCAGTTGTTTCACACTTGTTTGTTATGTATATAATTCCACATGTGTTAATTCATAGTTTTGATGCCTTCATAGTCATGAAAATAAAGAAAACTCTTTGAATGAGAAGGTGTGTCCAAACTTTTGGTCTGTACTGTATATATACAGATAATACCTCAGTAAGGTGGATGTATAATAATACCTTCATATTGTAGATGAAAACTTAAACTGACCTCTGTATGTTTTTTTACAGACTGACACCTAGTGCACATCATATGCAAAATTTCCCAGATACACAATCATTATCATCAACAATCATTTCACTAATAGTGCTAAAAATGATAAATGTTACGTAGGAAAATCCCCCCAGCATGGTACCGACACAATAGTGCCATACATGTACAGATGTAGGGACATTTACCCAGCCTGTATGTAGGGGATGAAGCTCGGTCGTAGAGCGCATGCTTTGCATGTATGAGGCCTTGGGTTTAATCCCTGACATCTCCATGTTTTTGGGTAAAAGAGAGATTTATGGAGAACATATATTAATACCTCTCCATAGTATTTTATCCAAAACCTTGGAGATGCCGGGGATTGAACCCGGGGCCTCATACATGCAAAGCATGCGCTCTACCACTGAGCTACATCCCCTACATGTAGACAATACATTTGCTACCACTATACAGTGTTAAAATAAAACCGCCATATGTTGGTCATAGTGGATTTATACCACCTCCATATGATGGACATAATTCTCCTACATAGTGAACATATAATACCACAATAATGTGGATGTATAATAACACCTCCAAACGGTGGATATATAATAATACCTTCATATAGCCCTGGCTGCCATGGTAAGCTCCCTGCTGTTGTGTGCACAAAGCCCTGGGCAGCAGGGACAGTGTGAAGTCCTCTTCACCCTAATAGAGCTCTATTAGGGTGAATAGGACAGGGGCTCTAGCCCCTAAGGGGGCTAATAGTAAAAATAAAAAAAATAAAAACACTGAGATATTAAGTTTAAATCACCCCCTTTCCCAATTTAACATACAAAAAATAAACATATTACTTATCGCCACATCCGAAAAAGTCCAAAATATTAAAAAATATCTCCTATGCGGAAAACGCCTTAAAGAGGTTGTCCGGTCCCAAAATCAAACTTCTTTTTCTATGCACCTAACACTCCTCACCTTCCATACATAAGCCCCCAATACCTGTTTTTCATGTCTGAGCTTTCCTTCCCCCCTGGAAGACATCAGACTATCCTGGCAGATCGGTTTGCTTTCTCCCATTCTTGCTTTGTTGAATACATAACTTTATTTATACACAATCCTGGCTGCACTGCACAGTGATGAGTCACAGGCTGGCCACGCCCCAACAGGAATCTACTTCTCACTCTGTCTCCTGTCAGATATGTGCCTGATACACAGTCTGTTGTGTGCGATACTGCCTGCTGAAGTGTGTATCTAATCCCATATTGTATGATACTGCCTGCTGAAGTGTGTATCTAATCCCATATTGTATGATACTGCCTGCTGAAGTGTGTATCTAATCCCATATTGTATGATACTGCCTGCTGAAGTGTGTATCTAATCCCATATTGTATGATACTGCCTGCTGAAGTGTGTATCTAATCCTATCTTGTATGATACTGCCTGCTGAAGTGTGTATCTAATCCCATATTGTATGATACTGCCTGCTGAAGTGTGTATCTAATCCCATATTGTATGATACTGCCTGCTGAAGTGTGTATCTAATCCTATCTTGTATGATACTGCCTGCTGAGCTGTGTATCTAATCTCATCTATTATCCTGCCTGCTGAGCTGTGTATCTAATCCCATCTTGTATGATCCTGCCTTAGGGTCCATTCATGCAGCGTACTCAAGTTAGGTTTAAAAATGTTCCTGGGTGTTGTAGTGCAATCGTGACACTAACCTGAGACAGCTGACTCTCTGCAAGGCAGGTAATGGTAAGTAATGTTCGTGACGCCAGTGCCAATTAAACGGTGGCACGCCGTTTGCTGATAGCAGGAATAACTGAGGAACCACGTGATGTTAAAACAGAACTCAAACTTTAGTAGTCATCATACAGGGACATAGATGGAAGCGCAGTTCCTTTGAAGACAGTTGGTTTCAAGACATTTGATGCAGGCAATATATAGCAAGGTGACTTCAGAGTGTTAAACACAGGACTTGCAGTACAGGCGGCTTGCACTCTATTCCTGACTGATCCTGGAACATAGAAATTCTTCTCCAAGGCCCAATGCCCTAGCTCTGGCTTATATCCTTGGTTTTATAATGATCAAGTACCTCCTCTGTTATCTTTAGTACCTCTTGCTTTTCTGGACTTGCCTCTGTCTCTCCCAGCACTGACTCTAGAAACTTCTGAACTCCCCAGTCTCCTCAGGCTGATTAACGGTGGTGTTCCTGCTTCTGCATGTATGAACTCAGGAGGGGAACCTTCTCCTTGGATCTGGAACCCGGTTACAGGGACTGCAATACCCTCTCCTGGTTTGCAGGCTTCAGGCCTGGACTTGACTCAGACATAGTCTGATCTCTAACTCAGTCTAAATCTCACTTCAACTTCTCCTCAACTTCACTTCCTTTCCCTGACTGGGCCTTATATAACCTAGGGCTTCCTAGCTCCCTCTAGTGACTCAGAGCTGGAATGACACCCCTAGCAGGCCTGTACATGCACATTTCACAGTAACAGGGAAATACATAGCATTACATTATGAAGATGACTGGTACCAACCTCCCCATAAATAAGGGGAAACGACAGCACACAAGTGACCCTTCTGTAGTGACGGGTATTACAGTTCCCGTACACTACATACCCCGCTGCTTTAAGCTGAGTACGACCTCGTACTCCATCAGGGCCCGCCCAACTGGAATTTTCACCTGAAATAGAAAAAGACACATGCAGGCATACATATACGTAATTCATCTGCATATACATTCATATCAGGGCCAATTGGCAAAGGTGAAGGGTAGTGACAAGGGGCGTCGTTCTCTTCTCTCAGGATAGTGAATGGAACTGGGGCGCTGACCTGGCACAGCGTAACATCATTACCAGGATAGTCCATATGTGCAAATTGTCCTTAATAGAACGGCAAAACAATGTAAACATTTTAAAAGTTCTTGGAGGCTCAAAGAACAAATATGAGTCCGTACCCAGGTTCCTTTCTTATAAATCACAGAGGCTCGCAGGCAGTGGAGTCCATCTCTGGGCACATTGACTTAAAAACAAAGATTTAAGAGGCTCAGGTACTTTTGAGTCTATCACTGGGCACATATCCTTGGAATCCAGTTGCACAATAAAAATGACATCTAAAAACAAGTGCTGTAATACCCCTGATCAACCTGAAAAGGGGGTTAAGGGTAAAAGGTGCAACAACGGAACAGGCACAACTTGGTGTGTGATAGCAGAAGCAGGCAGGAGGTCCTGGAAACAAACTTGGCTTTGTTGACTTTATTATTTCAGTGGGTGACCACTACCACCGAGCCGTGGGTAAACTGGCAGCAGCAACAAAGGACCAGAAACATAGGACTCCTGTCCTGGAAGGGTTAAATTTTCAAAATCATCTCTTGGCAAAATAAATCAAAGGCCTAGCAGGCTAATTCACAAGGGCGCCTCATAGTTGCCCAGCTCTGCTGGCAAATAAGGGCTGTAGTAGTTCTCTACAGGTGGATGTGCCCACATTACAGTGTCAGGGGGCAGCTGCAAAGTGAAGGGACCCCTAATAGGTATTGGCCCCATAGGCCTAGGGGTAAAGACTCTTGTGGACCGTACCGGTCCCAGCATAATTATAGTAGGCTGTGCTGGATTAGATACCGCCGCCTCAAGCGGTCCGGTGGGCTCTGTGCAGCAAGTCACAGGATTAGCGGGACTTCTTTGGGACCTTGACGGAGCAATGTTAGCAGAAGGTGGTTTACGGGTGGTGACAGGCACCCTTACCTCGTCCTCCTTAGGCGGCGTCTGGATCCTGGCGGTGGCAATCTTGCGCAGCTCCCGCAACTTCTCCTCCAGCCGAACGATCTGGTCACCTATACTTTCAGTGTCAGAGTCACTGTCTTCTGCTGGCGCCGCCGGCGCAGGTACGGTGTAGGATGCATCAGACGCGGCCGCTGCAGGCTCCGGTGGCGCATCGGGTCTCCTACCCTTCGGGATATTCTCCAGGGTAACGCAGAGTCCTTTGAGATTTTCCAGGTCTTGGATGGTCTTCTCCCGGCGAGGCAGCTCGGGGGACGGATAGGGACTCACCCATTTCTCCAACACGGTTGGCTGCCAAAATACATTAGGACCAATGAAAGAGCCCCGCTCCTGGAACGCGTGATGGGCTGGTTGTTCTGGAGAGTGTTCAGGTTCCCGCTCGCAGCCAGAATAGTCCTCTTCTGCCTCCCAGTCCTCCGGTTCCCTCCTGGGACGGGTCACGGCAGTTGCATATGGGCCTCGCAGACTCTCGGCAGGGGTGTACTCCACCTCCTCTCCTTCGCGGAGGCTATGCTGATATGAAGGGAGGTAATCCCTCTTGACAGATCTCCTGTTAACATATAAGTCTCTGCCAGTTAGGTAGTCTTGTATGAACCCGTAGCCACGGGTCTTGTCAAAGGACACCACCAACCCCTTCCTCCTTTCCAGGCGGGGTTGGGTATTGGAATGACGGTCATAAATGGACTTGGTCAGTTCTTCATAATATATTTTGGTTTTAGTATTCCTCTTTATAGCGGCCTCCCGGATCTCTGCCATTAATGCGGACCACTTGAAAGAGGGCTGAAAGAAATCTCTCCAAGAGCCATAGCAATGCTCCGGTTCTTTCCCCAGTGGCGGGCAGGCGGGTCTCTCCGGTCCCGGAGAGTAGGCCAGTGGAGCCTCCTCTGGCTCAACACCAACGACATCCGTCTTCAATAGCTCATGCGCAGACATCTCAGCAGAGCAGTCTTTACTCTCCAACATGCTCGATCCTTCTACGGAGAGCGACAGGGTGGCGCCAATAAGTTCAGCCAGATCCTCCCATTGCACTGGGAGGCCGCCCCCCAGGTATTCCAGTATGTGGAAGGCGGAGTCCATGCTGGCAGACATGCAAATATCCAGACAGGCGGTGGCGCCTGACCTTGAACCTTTTCCCGCTTTTTCAGTAAAAAGGCGCCAACTTTTCCCGCATTTTCGGGATGAAGATGACGCAGCAGTAAATCCAGCAAGCTCAGCGGCCATCTTTTAGCAAGAACCGCTGTCTATTCACTGACAGCAAGCAGGATGGTAAAAAGTCCATAAAACCACACTCCGATGTGGCGATTTCCTTCCTCTTGATAACACAACACTGCACAGTGCTTTTTGGAGGTTTTAGGGACACTTTTGGTATGTTTTTCAGTTCACAAAGTCCACTTTAAATAAACAGGCAATTTGTCACTTTGGTCACAGGGCAACTGTATAAGGCACAAAGTTCACGCTTCTTGCACTAGAAAGCGTGCGTATCCTGTTTGTGACGCCAAAAGAGAGGTGCAGCGTACTCAAGTTAGGTTTAAAAATGTTCCTGGGTGTTGTAGTGCAATCGTGACACTAACCTGAGACAGCTGACTCTCTGCAAGGCAGGTAATGGTAAGTAATGTTCGTGACGCCAGTGCCAATTAAACGGTGGCACGCCGTTTGCTGATAGCAGGAATAACTGAGGAACCACGTGATGTTAAAATAGAACTCAAACTTTAGTAGTCATCATACAGGGACATAGATGGAAGCGCAGTTCCTTTGAAGACAGTTGGTTTCAAGACATTTGATGCAGGCAATATATATATATATATATAGCAAGGTGACTTCAGAGTGTTAAACACAGGACTTGCAGTACAGGCGGCTTGCACTCTATTCCTGACTGATCCTGGAACATAGAAATTCTTCTCCAAGGCCCAATGCCCTAGCTCTGGCTTATATCCTTGGTTTTATAATGATCAAGTACCTCCTCTGTTATCTTTAGTACCTCTTGCTTTTCTGGACTTGCCTCTGTCTCTCCCAGCACTGACTCTAGAAACTTCTGAACTCCCCAGTCTCCTCAGGCTGATTAACGGTGGTGTTCCTGCTTCTGCATATATGAACTCAGGAGGGGAACCTTCTCCTTGGATCTGGAACCCGGTTACAGGGACTGCAATACCCTCTCCTGGTTTGCAGGCTTCAGGCCTGGACTTGACTCAGACATAGTCTGATCTCTAACTCAGTCTAAATCTCACTTCAACTTCTCCTCAACTTCACTTCCTTTCCCTGACTGGGCCTTATATAACCTAGGGCTCCCTAGCTCCCTCTAGTGACTCAGAGCTGGAATGACACCCCTAGCAGGCCTGTACATGCACATTTCACAGTAATAGGGAAATACATAGCATTACATTATGAAGATGACTGGTACCAACCTCCCCATAAATAAGGGGAAACGACAGCACACAAGTGACCCTTCTGTAGTGACGGGCATTACAGCTCCGGTACACTACATTCACACGTTCACAATTTCGTTCCGCGGAACGGAATTGCGGACCCATTCATTTCTATGGGGCAACATGATGTGCTGCCCGTATCCGGAATTGCGGATCCGCACTTCCGGGTCCGCAATTCCGTTCCCGAAAAAAATAGAACATGTCCTATTCTTGTCCGCAATTGCAGACAAGAATAGGCATTTTCTATTAAGTGCCGGCGATGTGCGGTCCGCAAAATGCCGGTGTCTGTGTTTATCGGATCCGCGGATTCGCAAAACACTTACGGACGTGTGAATGGACCCTTATGCACACAACTGTATCCATTTTGCGATCCACATTTTTTGCAGTCCCATTGAGTTCTATGAATTTGAGGACCAGGATAGGACATTCTATCTTTTCTGGAACTGACATATGGATATGCCCCCATAACAGTGACATCCACAGTGCCCCCATAACAGTGACATCCACAGTGCCCCCATAACAGTGACATCCACAGTGCCCCCATAACAGTGACATCCACAGTGCCCCCATAACAGTGACATCCACAGTGCCCCTATAACAGTGACATCCACAGTGCCCCCATAACAGTGACATCCACAGATTCCCCCATAACAGTGACATCCACAGCGCCCCCATAACAGTGACATCCACAGTGCCCCCATAACAGTGACATCCACAGCGCCCCCATAACAGTGACATCCACAGCGCCCCCATAACAGTGACATCCACAGATTCCCTCATAACAGTGACATCCACAGCGCCCCCATAACAGTGACATCCACAGTGCCCCCATAACAGTGACATCCACAGCGCCCCCATAACAGTGACATCCACAACGCCCCCATAACAGTGACATCCACAGCGCCCCCATAACAGTGACATCCACAGTGCCCCCATAACAGTGACATCCACAGCGCCCCCATAACAGTGACATCCACAGCGCCCCCATAACAGTGAAATCCACCGTGCCCCATGTGCCATCCACAATGCCCCGAGTGACATTCAGTGCCCCCTGTGCCATCCACAGTGCCCCATGTGCCATCCAGTGTGCCCCAAGTGCCATCCACAGTGCCCCAGTGCCCCAATGTGCCATCCACAGTTCCCCAGTGACATCCAGTGCCCCCATGTGCCATCAATAGTGCTCCCATTGCCATCCACAGTGCCTCAGTGACATCCAGTGCCCCCATGTGCCATCCTCATTGCCCCAATGTGCCATCCACAGTTCCACGGTGACAGTCAGTGCCCCCAGTGAGATCCACAGCATAGCAATCAGCCACTGTGTATGATCGCTATGCTGTCACATAGAGAGCGGCCACTGCAGAGAGCGGCCCGCAATCCCGCGCATGTGCACTAGCTGAATGCTGAATGATAGTGCGCATGCGCGGTGAGTGAAGGCGGCCAGCCGGATCTTTCTTTTGCAGGAGGCAGTGACGTCATTCATGACGATCCATCTCCTGTTCAAGAAAGGAAGAGAAGAAGACGGAGACTTACCGGAAGACCAGAAAGCCCGACAGGAGCAGTCACGTGACCAGGAGGCGAATCTTGGAAAGGGGTGCGCTGTGGAAGGTAAGTACCAGACCAACATTCTTCCCTCCACAGTTTAGAATTATGCCCCAAATTTAGGGTTAGTCCGGAGAACCCCTTTAAAAAAAATTTAATGTCACCTTGTCCCCCCCAAAAATAGGATAGGACTCTTCTATTATGGGCCGGACGTTCCATAAAATGCAGAATGCACGCGGCTTTTTTTGTGTTTTATTTTTTTAGCGTGGTATCGGATGGTATTGAGTATCGCAATATTTTTTAATGGTATCGAATTTGGACCAAAATGTTGGTATGGTGACAACCCTGGCCCACATGATACCATTATACAGTGGTCTGATAATACCTCCGTATGCTGGGCATGGTGGATTTATAATAACACTGGTATTTTAGAGGGGGAAATAATAAAAAGATCTCCATGTTAATTGGGACTCATGCACACCGCCGTTGTGCGGCCGTTCCGTGCTTTGGGGACCGCAATTGCAGCATCCGTGCAGCGGCCCGGACCTATTCAACTTGAACGGGTCCGTGGTCTGTCCACACCACAAAAAAACATATCATATTGTCATATTTATTTGCGGTGCAGAACAACGGAAAGAAACCGGCATGAAAAAAATGTGAGAAAAATAAATGCCGGATCCGTTTTTCTGGATGACACCGGAAAGACAGATCTGGCATTTCAATGCATTTGTAAGACGGATCAGTCACATTACGTTTTGACGGATCCGGCAGGCAGTTCCGGCGACGGATCACTCTGCCGCAAGTGTAAAAGTACCCTAAGGCTACATTCACACGTCCGTGGTGTGTTGCGGACCCGCAAATTGCGGGTCCGCAACACACCAGCCCGTCATCCCCATAGAAATGCCTATTCTTGTCCGCAAGCTGCGGACAAGAATAGGACATGCTCTATCTTTTTGCGGAGCTGCGGACCCAAAATCGGGGGCGCGCTCCGCAATTGCGGCTGCAGACAGCACACTGTGTGCTGTCCGCATCCATTCCGTCCCCATAGAGAATGAATGGGTCCGCACCCGTTCCGCAAAATTGCGGAAAGGATGCGGACACATTTTGCGGACGTGTGAATGGAGCCTAAATTCGTCATTATCAGTCAAATTTGGATTTTACCCAAAATTTGGAGATGCCGGGGATTGAACCCGGGGCCTCATACATGCGAAGCATGCGCTCTACCACTGAGCTACATGCCCTAAGCTCATGAACATGCTACACGTACGGCCTTATTGTGTTGGTACCACGGGGGGATGTTTTGCTGTGTAACTATTAGCTATGCCGGTCATGGCGGATTTATAATACTAATTATACCTCCTTATGAAAGACATTTAACAGCAAATCTATATACTGGTCATACATAGAGATGGCCTTGCGGTTCGCCCGGCGGTCGTATTGCGGCGAACTTTGCGTGTTCGCGATTCGCCGAACATATAGAGATTTTCAGACCCGCCATATTCTTTTACATTGTGAAGAACTTTGACCCATGACACATCCATCAGGTGGTACAGGACAGCCAATGGAGACGTTTCAGCACATGGACACGCCCCCTACCTTATAAATAAACCCGATCTGGCCGCCATTTTACATTCAGTGTTTTGCCAGTGTAGGGAGAGGTTGTTGTGTGGAGCAGGGACAGACTGTTAGGGACACAAATCGCTAGCTAATAGGGCCACTAGTAGTTTTAAGGACTGGTATAGATGTACTATCGATAGGTGCGATACACAGAGGGGTGCGATATACTTATAATATACTTTTATAATGAGTCAAAAACACATAGATCTATATAGTGATTACCTGGAAGTCAGGGGCCTAGGGGCGAGGGGCTTACTAGGGCCATTTTTATATAGGGTAAGGTTCCGGACGGGGTCGCTCTTATCAGGGCGGGTGGTCTGTGGTTAGGCTATCAGGGCCAGAATAGCACCCCCCTGTAGGGAAATATCAGGGACAGTTCTTTGCCCACCCTGTCCTTCAATACCACATCATCATCTAGCCCAGGGATAGATGGTGTTTGCTTTCCCTCCGGGATTCATAGATGTGCACTAGAACCCCCCGGATTGTGGTAGGACATATGGTTTCTGATTTGGTGCCGCCGAGCACTTGTTATTGCCGACCACATCTATGCTTTTTGCTTAACTTTAATAATTTAATTTATTTTCATTTTGAGGGATATCTTTTCCATTCACACATCCGCATCCGTTCCGCAATTTTGCGGAATGGGTGCGGACCCATTCATTATCAATGGGGCTGGAATGTGCTGTCCGCATTTGCGGATCCGTGCTTCCGTTTCCGCAAAAAAATAGAACATGTCCTATTCTTGTCTGCAATTGCGGACAAGATTAGGCATTTTCTATTATAGTGCCGGCGATGTGCGGTCCGCAAATTGCTGAAGGCACATTGCTGGTGTCTGTGTTTTGCGGATCCGCAAAACACTTACGGACGTGTGAATGGAGCCTCATAGTAACATTATTAAAGGTTACGTTTTATCTTCATGTATATTCTAATGGATTGCCTTCCTTGTACAATGTTATAATATGCTTTCTATGTTAGACAGTATATTATAGTGCATTTGTATTGTGCGGCAGTTGTGTGCGGTTCTGCTGCGATACCGCAGGTATATAGAGGGACAAGCGTTATCGGAACAAATAATTTCTACTGGTGTGATATACCAGTCGCCCCCCAAAAAAACTGATTGAAGCGGGGTGTAATATACCAATATACTTTCTTTATAGTGCATTTGCGCATGCGCGTACGCGAAAATTGAATTGCCGATATTTCGCATTGAAAAAAATAATGAATGGAGATCGCAAATTTGAATAATACATCTGGTTTGTCACTGTCCATGTTGTGGGACTATTTGTGCACTTCTAGTAATTATTTCTTGGCTGCAAATATGAGCTGAAGGTTTTTCAGGTTCGCCTGCCATTAAAATGAATGGGACCCGCCGCGAACTTGCGGTTCGCGAACATTTGATCGCGTTCGCGAACCGTCCCGGCAGATGTTCGTCCATCACTAGTCATATAATACCTCCTAATAGTAAACGTATAATAATATTTTTATAGTAAGATGTACAAAAAATACCTACATATAGTGGACACATAACAATACCTTACTATCGGAGGCATATAATAATACCGCCATGTTATTGAGATATAAATGATTCCTTCTATATGGTGAATAAATAATACCTCCATATGGTCGATGGAAACTGGAATTGACCTGGTATGCTGACATTTACATGCTGATTCCGTTTTCGGATAATGCAGTCACTTGTGTTTCGTTCAGGATTTTCTGATGTAAAATTCTGCAAAGTTGTCATCAGGGGGTTTTATTATATGTCCATCATATTGAGGTATCGTTATAAATCCACCATGACCAGCATATGGAGGTATTATTATAACACTAAATACATTAACACCTCTTTACGGTGGACATATAATGATACCTCTCCATAGTATTTTATCCAAAACCTTGGAGATGCCGGGGATTGAACCCGGGGCCTCATACATGCAAAGCATGCGCTCTACCACTGAGCTACATCCCCTACATTTAGACAATACATTTGCTACCACTATACAGTGTTAAAATAAAACCGCCATATGATGGACATAATACTTCTACATAGTGAACATATAATACCACAATAATGTGGATATATAATAACACCTCCAAACGGCGGATATATAATAATACCTTCATATGGGCGATGTATAGTAATGCCTTCACATCAGAGATCCTGAAGATGAAGAAGTAAACACAAAGTATAATAGAAAGTTACTACGACACTGGCCCTCCACTATTGAAGTGGTCCTCTGGCTGTTTGCTGTCTGGACATGCTGGGAGTTGTAGTTTCCCATCAGCTGCAAATCCTCAAGTTGGAGGATTTGACATTTTTACTGAAATCTGTATTTTACCCAAAACATGGAGATGTGGGGGATTGAACCCGGGGCCTCATACATACAAAGAATGTACATGTATGGCACTATTGTGTTGGTACCATGTTGGGGGTATTTTACTATGTAACATTTCTAATTTTTAGCACTATTAGTGAAATGCCCACATTAGGGTTTTACCGGGTATCAAACTATCGATACCCAAATGATACTTTTAGACCCAGATCGATTCGATACCGGGTTTTACTATTTTCCGATACTAGGCTGCACTACTGCCCAGCCTAGTATCAGAGAACATGGCACACATCGCTCTCAGCACGCACCATGTTCTCCCCAGCAGCACAGTGGAGAAGGAGGCAGTCGCTCCCTCCATGCCCACTGTACCGCTGCCACCAGTGAGAAGAGAGGGGAGAGGCTGAAGCCACTGCGCCACCAATACTGGGGGGGTGCACTGCGCCACCAGTGACTATAATACTGGGGTTGGGGGTGGAAGCACTGCGCCACCAATTAATATAATTAAACCATTAATACAAATGTAGGAAGCGGGTGTCAGCGATATCACATACCCAGCACCCAGCCTCTATGACAGGGCGCTGCGATGCCTCACCCTGAGAGGTTAATTGACGGGGATCGTAACATCTTGTCATAGAGGCCGGGTATGTGATACCGCCGGCACCCGCATCCTACATTTGTATTAATGGTTTAATTATTACCATGGCAGCCAGGACGCTACTGAAGCTCTGGCTGCCATGGTAATCTTCCTGCTGCCCTGTGCACAATGCACAGAGCAGCAGGGACAGTGTAAAGTCCTATTCACCCTAATGGAGCTCTATTAGGGTGAATTGGACAGGGGCTCTAGCTAATAGGTAGTAAAAAAAACACACCGAAATATTAAGTTTAAATCACCCCCTTTCCCAATTTAACATATCAAAAATAAACATATTACTTATCGCCACATCCGAAAAAGTCCAAAATATTAAAAAATATCTCCTATGCGGAGAACGCCTTAACCGCCTCCGGACCGCCTAACGCAGGATCGCGTTCCGGAGGCGGCAGCCCTGCGCAGAGTCACGCATACATGCGTCATCTCGCGAGACGCGAGATTTCCTGTGAACGCGCGCACACAGGCGCGCGCGTTCACAGGATCGGAAGGTAATCGAGTGGATCTCCAGCCTGCCAGCGGCGATCGTTCGCTGGCAGGCTGGAGATGCGATTTTTTTTAACCCCTAACAGGTATATTAGACACTGTTTTGATAACAGCGTCTAATATACCTGCTACCTGGTCCTCTGGTGGTCCCTTTTGCTTGGATCGACCACCAGAGGACACAGGCAGCTCAGTAATAAGTAGCACCAAACACCACTACACTACACCCCCCCCGTCACTTATTAACCCCTGATCACCCCATATAGACTCCCTGATCACCCCCCTGTCATTGATCACCCCCCTGTCATTGCTCACCCCCCTGTAAGGCTCTATTCAGAGGTCCGTATGTTTTTTACGGATCCATGGATCGGATCCGCAAAACACATACGGACATCTGAATGGAGCCTTACAGGGGGGTGATCACCCCATATAGACTCCCTGATCACCCCCCTGTCATTGATCACCCCCCTGTCAGGCTCTATTCAGAGGGCCGTATGTTTTTTACGGATCCACGGATACATGGATCGGATCCGCAAAACACATACGGACATCTGAATGGAGCCTTACAGGGGGGTGATCACCCCATATAGACTCCCTGATCCCCCTCCTGTCATTGATCACCCCCCTGTCAGGCTCTATTCAGAGGGCCGTATGTTTTTTACGGATCCACGGATACATGGATCGGATCCGCAAAACACATACGGACATCTGAATGGAGCCTTACAGAGAGGTGATCAATGACAAGGGGGTGATCACCCCATATAGACTCCCTGATCACCCCATATAGACTCCCTGATCACCCCATATAGACTCCCTGATCACCCCCCTGTCATTGATCACCCCCCTGTCATTGATCACCCCTCTGTAAGGCTCCATTCAGACATTTTTTTGGCCCAAGTTAGCGGAAATAGTTTTTTTTTTTTCTTACAAAGTCTCATATTCCACTAACTTGTGTCAAAAAATTTAATCTCACATGAACTCACCATACCCCTCACGGAATCCAAATGCGTAAATTTTTTTAGACATTTATATTCCAGACTTCTTCTCACGCTTTAGGGCCCCTAAAATGCCAGGGCAGTATAAATACCCCACATGTGACCCCATTTCAGAAAGAAGACACCCCAAGGTATTCCGTGAGGGGCATATTGAGTCCATTAAAGATTGAAATTTTTGTCCCAAGTTAGCGGAAAGGGAGTGACAATTTCCGCTAACTTGTGGCAAAAAAAAATAATTTCTATGAACTCGCCATGCCCCTCATTGAATACCTTGGGGTGTCTTCTTTCCAAAATGGGGTCACATGTGGGGTATTTATACTGCCCTGGCATTTTAGGGGCCCTAAAGCGTGAGAAGAAGTCTGGGATCCAAATAGTAAAGTGTAGTGGGGAGCGGGGGAGCAGTGTACTTACAGTCCGTGCGGCTCCCGGAGCGCTCCAGAGTGACGTCAGGGCGCCCCACGCTCATGGATGACATGATCACATGGCACGTCATCCATGCGCATGGGGCGCTCTGACGTCACTCTGGAGCGCTCCGGGAGCCGCACGGACGGTAAGTATACTGCTCCCCCGCTCCCCACTACACTTTACCATGGCTTCCAGGACTTTAGCGTCCCGGCAGCCATGGTAACCATTCAGAAAAAGCTAAATGTCGGATCCGGCAATGCGCCGAAACGACGTTTAGCTTAAGGCCGGATACGGATCAATGCCTTTCAATGGGCATTCATTCCGGATCCGGCCTTGCGGCAAGTGTTCCGGATTTTTGGCCGGAGCAAAAAGCGCAGCATGCTGCAGTATTTTCTCCGGCCAAAAAACGTTCCGTTCCGGAACTGAAGACATCCTGATGCATCCTGAACGGATTTCTCTCCATTCAGAATGCATTAGGATAATCCTGATCAGGATTCTTCCGGCATAGTGCCCCGACGACGGAACTCTATGCCGGAAGAAAAGAACGCAGGAGTGAAAGAGCCCTTAGTCCGGAGAACCCCTTTAAAAAAAATTTATGTCACCTTGTCCCCCCCAAAAATAGGATAGGCCGGACGTTCCATAAAATGCAGAATGCACGCGGCTTTTTTTGTGTTTTATTTTTTTTCAGCGTAGTATCGGATGGTATCGAGTATCTCAATATTTTTCAATGGTATCGAAATTGAATCAAAATGTTGGTATGGTGACAACCCTAGCCCACATGATGCCATTATACAGTGGTCTGATAATACCTCCGTATGCTGGGCATGGTGGATTTATAACAACACTGGTATTTTAGAGGGGGGAAATAATAAAAAGACCTCCATGTTAATTGGGACTCATACACACCGCCGTTGTGCGGCCGTTCCGTGCTTTGGGGACCGCAATTGCAGCATCCGTGCAGCGGCCCGGACCTATTCAACTTGAACGGGTCCGTGGTCTGTCCACACCACAAAAAAACATATCATATTGTCATATTTATTAGCGGTGCAGAACAACGGAAAGAAACCGGCATGAAAAAAATGTGAGAAAAATAAATGCCGGATCCGTTTTTCTGGATGACACCGGAAAGACGGATCTGGCATTTCAATGCATTTGTAAGACGGATCAGTCACATTACGTTTTGACGGATCCGGCAGGCAGTTCCGGCGACGGATCACTCTGCCGCAAGTGTAAAAGTACCCTAAATTCGTCATTATCAGTCAAATTTGGATTTTACCCAAAATTTGGAGATGCCGGGGATTGAACCCGGGGCCTCATACATGCGAAGCATGCGCTCTACCACTGAGCTACATCCCCTAGGCTCATGAACATGCTACACGTACGGCCTTATTGTGTTGGTACCACGGGGGGATGTTTTGCTGTGTAACTATTAGCTATGCCGGTCATGGCGGGTTTATAATACTAATTATACCTCCTTATGAAAGACATTTAACAGCAAATCTATATACTGGTCATACATAGAGATGGCCTTGCGGTTCGCCCGGCGGTCGTATTGCGGCGAACTTTGCGTGTTCGCGATTCGCCGAACATATAGAGATTTTCAGACCCGCCATATTCTTTTACATTGTGAAGAACTTTGACCCATGACACATCCATCAGGTGGTACAGGACAGCCAATGGAGACGTTTCAGCACATGGACACGCCCCCTACCTTATAAATAAACCCGATCTGGCCGCCATTTTACATTCAGTGTTTTGCCAGTGTAGGGAGAGGTTGTTGTGTGGAGCAGGGACAGGCTGTTAGGGACACCAAACGCTAGATAATAGGGCCACTAGTAGTTTTAAGGACTGGTATAGGTGTACTATCGATAGGTGTGATACACAGAGGGGTGCGATATACTTATAATATACTTTTATAATGAGTCAAAAACACATAGATCTATATAGTGATCACCTGGAAGTCAGGGGCCTAGGGGCGAGGGGCTTACTAGGGCCATTTTTATATAGGGTAAGGTTCCGGACGGGGTCGCTCTTATCAGGGCGGGTGGTCTGTGGTTAGGCTATCAGAGCCAGAATAGCACCCCCCTGTAGGGCAATATCAGGGACAGTTCTTTGCCCACCCTGTCCTTCAACACCACATCATCATCTAGACCAGGGATAGATGGTGTTTGCTTTCCCTCCGGGATCCATGGATGTGCACTGGAACCCCCCGGATTGTGGTAGGACATATGGTTTCTGATTTGGTGCCGCCGAGCACTTGTTATTGCCGACCACATCTATGCTTTTTGCTTAACTTTAATAATTTAATTTATTTTCATTTTGAGGGATATCTTTTCCATTCACACATCCGCATCCGTTCCGCAATTTTGCGGAATGGGTGCGGACCCATTCATTATCAATGGGGCTGGAATGTGCTGTCCGCATTTGCGGATCCGTGCTTCCGTTTCCGCAAAAAAATAGAACATGTCCTATTCTTGTCTGCAATTGCGGACAAGATTAGGCATTTTCTATTATAGTGCCGGCGATGTGCGGTCCGCAAATTGCTGAAGGCACATTGCTGGTGTCTGTGTTTTGCGGATCCGCAAAACACTTACGGACGTGTGAATGGAGCCTCATAGTAACATTATTAAAGGTTACGTTTTATCTTCATGTATATTCTAATGGATTGCCTTCCTTGTACAATGTTATAATATGCTTTCTATGTTCGACAGTATATTATAGTGCATTTGTATTGTGCGGCAGTTGTGTGCGGTTCTGCTGCGATACTGCAGGTATATAGAGGGACAAGCGTTATCGGAACAAATAATTTCTACTGGTGTGATATACCAGTCGCCCCCCAAAAAAACTGATTGAAGAGGGGTGTAATATACCAATATACTTTCTTTATAGTGCGTACGCGAAAATTGAATTGCCGATATTTCGCATTGAAAAAAATAATGAATGGAGATCGCAAATTGGAATAATACATCTGGTTTGTCACTGTCCATGTTGTGGGACTATTTGTGCACTTCTAGTAATTATTTCTTGGCCGCAAATATGAGCTGAAGGTTTTTCAGGTTCGCCTGCCATTAAAATGAATGGGACCCGCCGCGAACTTGCGGTTCGCGAACATTTGATCGCGTTCGCGAACCGTCCCGGCAGATGTTCGTCCATCACTAGTCATATAATACCTCCTAATAGTAAACGTATAATAATATTTTTATAGTAAGATGTACAAAAAATACCTACATATAGTGGACACATAACAATACCTTACTATCGGAGGCATATAATAATACCGCCATGTTATTGAGATATAAATGATTCCTTCTATATGGTGAATAAATAATACCTCCATATGGTCGATGGAAACTGGAATTGACCTGGTATGCTGACATTTACATGCTGATTCTGTTTTCGGATAATGCAGTCACTTGTGTTTCGTTCAGGATTTTCTGATGTAAAATTCTGCAAAGTTGTCATCAGGGGGTTTTATTATATGTCCATCATATTGAGGTATCGTTATAAATCCACCATGACCAGCATATGGAGGTATTATTATAACACTAAATACATTAACACCTCTTTATGGTGGACATATAATGATACCTCTCCATAGTATTTTATCCAAAACCTTGGAGATGCCGGGGATTGAACCCGGGGCCTCATACATGCAAAGCATGCGCTCTACCACTGAGCTACATCCCCTACATTTAGACAACACATTTGCTACTTTGCTACCACTATACAGTGTTAAAATAAAACCGCCATATGATGGACATAATACTTCTACATAGTGAACATATAATACCACAATAATGTGGATATATAATAACACCTCCAAACGGCGGATATATAATAATACCTTCATATGGGCGATGTATAGTAATGCCTTCACATCAGAGATCCTGAAGATGAAGAAGTAAACACAAAGTATAATAGAAAGTTACTACGACACTGGCCCTCCACTATTGAAGTGGTCCTCTGGCTGTTTGCTGTCTGGACATGCTGGGAGTTGTAGTTTCCCATCAGCTGCAAATCCTCAAGTTGGAGGATTTGACATTTTTACTGAAATCTGTATTTTACCCAAAACATGGAGATGTGGGGGATTGAACCCGGGGCCTCATACATACAAAGAATGTACATGTATGGCACTATTGTGTTGGTACCATGCTGGGGGTATTTTACTATGTAACATTTATCATTTTTAGCACTATTAGTGAAATGCCCACATTAGGGTTTTACCGGGTATCAAACTATCGATACCCAAATGATACTTTTAGACCCAGATCGATTCGATACCGGGTTTTACTATTTTCTGATACTAGGCTGCACTACTGCCCAGCCTAGTATCAGAGAACATGGCACACATCGCTCTCAGCACGCACCATGTTCTCCCCAGCAGCACAGTGGAGAAGGGGGCAGTCGTTCCCGCCATGCCCACTGTACCGCTGCCACCAGTGAGAAGAGAGGGGAGGGGCTGAAGCCACTGCGCCACCAATACTGGGGGGGGGGGGCACTGCGCCACCAGTGACTATAATACTGGGGTTGGGGGGTGGAAGCACTGCGCCACCAATTAATATCACATACCCAGCACCCAGCCTCTATGACAGGGCGCTGCGATGCCTCACCCTGAGAGGTTAATTGACGGGGATCGTAACACCTTGTCATAGAGGCCGGTATGTGATACCGCCGGCACCAGCATTCTACATTTGTATTAATGGTTTAATTATATTAATTGGTGGCGCAGTGGTTCCACCCCCAACCCCAGTATTATAGTCACTGGTGGCGCAGTGTGCCCCCCCCCAGTATTATAGTCACTGGTGGCACAGTGTGCCCCCCCCAGTATTATAGTCACTGGTGGTGCAGTGTGCCCCCCCCCAGTATTATATTCATTGGTGGCAGTGGCCACAGGGTCCCCTCCTCCCCAATATTCTCATTTGTAGCAGTGGCAGCTTCCGATCGGAGCCCCAGCAGTGAAATGGCGGGGCTCCAATAGGTTACCATGGCAGCCAGGACGCTACTGAAGCCCTGGCTGTCATGGTAAGCTCCCTGCTGCCCTGTGCACAATGCACAGGGCAGCAGGGACAGTGTAAAGTCCTATTCACCTTAATAGAGCTCTATTAGGGTGAATTGGACAGGGGCTCTAGCCCCTAAGGGGGCTAATAGGTAGTAAAATATTACGTTTAAATCACCCCCTTTCCCAATTTAACATATAAAAAAATAAACATATTACTTATTGCCACATCCGAAAAAGTCCAAAATATTAAAAAATATCTCCTATGCGGTGAACGCCTTCACAAAAAAAAAAAAAAAAAATGAGCGATTCGACATTTTTTAGTCACCTTGACCCCCCCCAAAAATAGGATAGGACTTTTCTATTATGGGCCGGACGTTCCATAAAATGCAGAATGCACGCGGCTTTTTTTGCGTTTTATTTTTTTCCGCGTAGTATCGAATGGTATCGAGTATCGCAATATTTTTTCATGGTATTCAAATTGAATCTAAATTTTGGTATCGTGACAACCCTAGCCCACATGATACCATTATACAGTGTTATAATAATACCTCCGTATGCTGTTCATGGTGGATTTATAATAATACTTCCTTATGGTGAACATATAATAACACTTCTTTACGGTGGACATATAATAATACCTCTCCATAGTGAACATATAATACCTCCGTAATGTGGATGCATAATAATACCTCCATATAGTGTATGTATAATAATACCTTCGGATGGTAGATGTATAGTAATGCCTCCATATGGTGGATGTATAACAATGACTTTGTATGGAAGATAGAGAATAACAACTCTATATAGTGGTCATATAATACCTTCTAATGGTGAATGTATAATAATGCTTCCAGATGGTGGATGTATAATACCTTCATAGCTAGATTCGCAATAATACCTCCGTGTGGTAGACATATAATAATACTTTCGTAGGGTAGACAGAAAATAATGGTTCTACATTGTCAGGATCATGACTTAGACTCAGGATGGGAGCTTGGAAAGGGTCACCCAGATTCTAATGTCAACCCTCCACTCTGCTACTTTGAGACACAGGGTTACACTAAATCAGGCATGCTCAACCTGCGGCCCTCCAGCTGTTGCAAAACTACAACTCCCAGCATGCCCGGACAGCCTACAGCAGGGCATGATGGGAGTTGTAGTTTTACAACAGCTGGAGGGCCGCAGGTTGAGCATCCCTGCACTAAATCTTCCCCCTTTAGCTATCCGACATCCACATCTAAAGGATATTAGCTGCCACCACTTGTCATATAAAGCGGACAAGACGCCTTAAACCAGGTAACTCACAAGTGCCCACCTCAACCCACTACTGTCTCCAGCCTTCACAAGGTTACTACACCAATATACATAATGCTTCTTCTGAGGTTGTGAAATAATTTAGAACACAAGAAGGCTCTTATTAAAGTGAAGTTTTAATTTCTAAAGGACAATGCATACAAAAAATACAGTTATCACAAGGTAAAAATACAAAGACATACAAATACAATGCAAAATAACTGTCATGGTCTGGTGTCTGTGGACCGTGACACTGTTGCTGCGCATGCTTGTTTGTTATGCATACGTGTGAACTTCCACTTTAAGGCTGTCTCCCTTCCCATTTCTGGTGTGTATGGAGTTAAGGTGTGAGCAAGGTGGAGATGGGTGTTGCCTATTGGCTCTTATAGTTCTGGTGTATGGAGCCTGAGGTTGGAGCTGACTTCTGGTTTAGTTGGAGTCATGCTGCTGTCCTGGACCTTCCCATCTGTCCAGCTTGAGGGCCACCTCGTTCAACATAGTTTGTCATCCCTTATGTATCCTCTATGTTCCCTACCTTACCTGTGTGGATGTTTGGTGTGGGATTATGTTCAGGGTGTGGTGTACGTCTTGTTTCATGTCTGGTCTTTTGGTATTGTTTGTCCAGTATGAATGAATGCAAGGCGTTTCCCTGTGTGTTGTACCTCCGGAAGGGGGTCCCAGGGTTTCCCAGAGGGGGAACCACAAGTCAAGTCAGTGTGCTGTTGCTGGAGTGCTTGTTCCAGTGTGTATTGTTTGCGCTGGGTGCTTACCTGCCAATCTGGTTTTTGCTACTGTCTTCTGCTTTCTTGTTGCTTGGCCTGCTGGAGACTCCGGTTCATCTATGTCATGGATGAACCGGTCGTCTCTTGTTCCTGACTCCTATTTCAGGGATCATTAGTGTCAGTAGGTCCCAGGTTCTGGAGTATGTGCCCTCCCACTATTAGGGTTTGCTCATATAGTTAGGAGGTCAGGGCTAGGATTTAGGGATGTGTTAGAAGGTGACCTGCTCCCCTTATTCCTGTTTCCAGGCCTAGTGACATATCCAGCCAACCTACATTGTATGGTGTGGAGTTCCCCCCCACTCCCCACCGTGACATTATTTTCAACAAAGGCTACTCTATTTGTTGCCTTCGGAAGAGGGCGCAGCAAGTATTGCCTTCCGTTCCTGGCATACTTGCTTGCCCTCCGGAGGGAGGGTGATAGGGGAGTTACCGCTATTGGCGCGGTTCTTGGTAACGGGTGTTGTCATTGTTGTGTACCATTGCTTGTGTTGGTGTGTTCCCTCGTCCGTTCTCAGTGGTTCCTTGCTCTTGGGCTGTTTGCTGGCAGCATTCCTTTGGTGTACTGGCTGGCTGCTGGTTGGGGAATCCTTGCGGGCAGCTGCCCAGAGTGTGAACTGTTTCTGAGATGGATGCAGTGTTCAGTACAGTTTATTGGCTGGCTGCCAGGGGCCTAGTTGGTGGTCCTGGCGTGCTGGCGGCAGTTTTTAGGGACGTGCTGACACCGAATCTGCACTTTTTTTCCCCTGTTATGTTTTGGGGAGGGAGTGTCATGGCTGTGTCAGGGGCTGGTGTCTGTGGACCGTGACACTTTTGCTGCACATGCTTGTTGCTAGTGGCAACGTGTTTGTTATGCATGCGTGTGCACTTCCCCTTAAGGCTGTCTACCTTCCCATTTCTGGTGTGTATGGGGTTAAGGTGTGAGCAAGATGGAGCTGAGTGTGACCTCTTGGTTCTTATAGTTCTGGTCTATGGAGCCTGAGGTCGGAGCTGACTTCTGCTTTAGGCTACTTTCACACTCGCGTTTGGTGCGGATCGGTCATGGATCTGCACAAACGCTTCTGTTCAAATAATACAACCGCATGCATCCGTTCAGAACAGATCCGTTTGTATTATCTGTAACATAGCCATTTTCTATTGTGCCATTGAAAATGGATCAGTCCCCATTGACTTACATTGTGTGTCAGGACGGATCCGTTTGCCCTTGCATTGTCAGGCGGACACCAAAACGCTGCAAGCAGTGTTTTGGGGTCTGCCTCCAGAGCGGACTGGAGGCAAACTGATGCATTATTCATCCATTCCATTATCCATTCAGAATGCATTAGGGCAAAACTGATCCGTTTTGGACCGCTTGTGAGAGCCCTGAAACTGATCTCGCAAACGTGTGAAAGTAGCCTTAGTTGGAGTCATGCTGCCGTCCTGGACCTTCCCATCTGTCCAGCTTGAGGGCCACCTCGTTGAACATCGTTTGTCATCCCTTATGTATCCTCTGTTCTCTAACTTACCTGTGTTGATGTTTGGTTGGGGATTATGTTCAGGGTGTGGTGTACGTCTTGTTGTTTAAAGTCTGGTCTTTTGGTGTTGTTTGTCCAGCATGAATGCAAGGTGTTTCCATGTGTGTTGTACCTCCGGAAGGGGGTCCGAGGGTTTCCTGGAGGGGGGAACCACAAGTCAGTGTGCTGCTGCTGGAGTGCTTGTTCCAGTGTGTGTTGTTTGCACTGGGTGCTTACCTGCCAATCTGGTTTTAGCTACGGTCTTCTCCTTTCTTGTTGCTTGGCCTGCTGGAGACTCTGGTTCATCAGTGTCATGGATGAACCAGTCGTCTCTTGTTCCTGACTCCTATTTCAGGGATCATTAGGGTCAGTAGGTCCCAGGTTCCGGAGTATGAGCCCCCCTACCATCGAGGCCGACTCATACAGTTAGGAGGTCAGGTATAGGATGAGGGTGGCGTTAGGAGATTTCCAGATCCCAGATCCCGGTTCCAGGCCTAGTGGCATATCCCATCTATCCTCATTATACGGTGGGGAGTTTCCCCCACTCCCCACCGTGACAATAACAATCTGAAAATAAAAGGGATAAAAGAAACGCAATTTAATATGTTACGAGACAGTAGAAGTCCGGTTGCCTAGGGGTAGCAGGAAAACTGGCCAGTTAATCTGAGCTGTCCTTCAAAGAAATAATCACTTGCTACAGCGACACATACACCTTAAGAAGGTCTGCAGAGGTCCTCACTAACCCCCCTGCCTGTGATGTCATGACTGAGGCTCGTTTGTATGCTAATGGCCTTTTACGACAAAGTTTTATGAGGTCAGTGCTTGGCTAAGAATCTGTCCACTAAGATAAATTTTCCTGTGGGCATCATAGCGACGTCATACCATTTCCATCCAACCTGTCATAATGTTCTGCAGACGTTCATATCAAACATGGAGGGGTTAGAGTGAGTACGGGATGCGTTCTTTAATTACCCCTTCTTGCAGAGCCCTGATTGAGGTGACTTTCACACAGGTGATGCTGGTGGATGATCCGATTCCAATCCTGGGCAGCACACGGCCAAGTTATAAATTAGGTCCAGTATTTCTTTGATGAATCTTCATCTGTATGGTTTTTAATACATGACCCCCTACTGCAGGTCCTTTCAAATGGCTCCACCGGGACTAGAGGCTCTGAGGACATCTCAAAAGCTATTATAAGGTTTATGATAGGTAATGTATCTTCTGAGTGAAGTTGTTCTGCTCCCCTGGTTTTGTGTATACAGACCTTGTGTTCTGGGTTTTAAAATAAGGCATCAATGATTTTATGGCCAGCTACAAGAATATCTGGGTGGGTGGTTCTCCTATTCTGAGATCTACAAATTATTTTGCTAGCTATACCACTACAATAGTGAACACCTGATCAAATGGCTGCTGCACAAAATACCTCCTTGCAGCGCAAAATAAATTTTACAATGCAGCACTGTTATCCTCAACCTCTCCTACCCCATGGATAGCTGCATGGGGTACCATACCATACCTTCAACACTGACAGCAGCATTGTTACCCCTAATCACCCCTCCCCCACTGACAGCAGCATTGTTACCCCTAACCACACCTCCCCCACTGACAGCAGCATTGTTACCCCTAACCACACCTCCCACACTGACAGCTACATGGAGGGAAAGTGTCAGGGGATTTCTACAGTTGTTTTCTGGACTCTGGATGAACTACTCAGTGGGTGAAAGACCTGTGAGGACTGAGGACATCATGTGAACACAGCTCTTCTAACCTCAGAAACTTCACAGATACTGCAGGAATTGCTTTATCCGTGCAGTTTCATGTCAGGGAACCCCCCAGACTGACCTATAGGAAATCTGCCTGTTGAGGCACATTACCATTCCAAGCCTGGAGGAAACTGTCTATAATAAAGACCTAGATTTACTAAATCATACTTACCAATATTTGAGTTGGTAAAATCAGGGGAATGTAGGCCCCACCCAGGGGAACGCCCCTGAACCAATAGTTCATACAAAATCAGAGATAAGTGTCCTGCCTGTACTATATTACCAACTTGGCAGTTGGTAAATTTGGGACAAATGGGCCTATCCCAGGGAACAACTCCAACCCGAGTGGGACAGCCCAAAAGAATATCTCCCAACTGACCCAGATCCGTCCTGGATTTCGGTGGCTTTCCCGTGGTCCAAGAACAGCTGCGGTATGTCCCGCTCTCAGCATCCACAGGACACAGAGACAGCTGATTGTAATGGGGAGCGAGCCATCTTCTCCCCGCTTCACACATTGCGCTGCTGTTCTGTGTATGAAGAGCGGGGCAGGTCGGGAATCGGCCTCTGCTCCTCCTCCTACACAGCAAGCGCCATGAGTATTCTGCGCAGATCATCAGAGTAACTAGGTGAGTATGTACTGTTTTTTTTTTAACTTCCTATGAAAGGAGAACATATTTGGGCATAGTTACTGTGAAGTCGGTACATATCTGGACATTACTACTGTGGAGCGGGCACATCTGGACATAACTACTGTGGAGGGGGCACATCTGGACATAACTACTGTGGAGGGGGCACATCTGGGCATAACTACTGTGGAGGGGGCACATCTGGGCATAACTACTGTGGAGGGGGCACATCTGGACATAACTACTGTGGAGGGGGCACATCTGGGCATAACTACTGTGAAGGGGGCACATCTGGGCATAACTACTGTGAAGGGGGCACATCTGGGCATAACTACTGTGAAGGGGCCACATATGGGCATAACTACTGTGGAGGGGGCACATCTGGGCATAACTACTGTGAAGGGGGCACATCTGGGCATAACTACTGTGAAGGGGGCACATCTGGGCATAACTACTGTGGAGGGGGCACATCTGGGCATAACTACTGTGGAGGGGGCACATCTGGGCATAACTACTGTGGAGGGGGCACATCTGGGCATAACTACTGTGGAGGGGGCACATCTGGGCATAACTACTGTGGAGGGGGCACATCTGGGCATAACTACTGTGGAGGGGGCACATCTGGGCATAACTACTGTGGAGGGGGCACATCTGGGCATAACTACTGTGGAGGGGGCACAATGTCGGCATTACTACTGTGGAGGGGGCACAATGTCGGCATTACTACTGTGGAGGGGGCACAATGTCGGCATAACTACTGTGGAGGGGGCACAATGTCGGCATTACTACTGTGTGCTGGCACAAAGGGGGAATAATTACCATGTGGGGACATAAAGGGGACTTGGTGTGTATGGTTATGATTTGGGCGGATTTAGAGACGTGGTGTAGTATGGAAAAGATTGCCATGGTGCGCATAGTGTGCAGCTCATATTGTCCCTCTTTTTGATTTTCAAAAGATGGGAGGGGGTATACCCAAAAATTGCAGGGACTGTCTCTGAAAATTAGGGACAGTCCCTGTTAATTCAGGACTGTTGACAAATATGCTATCCCTAAGCCACATTTATCATCCAGTCTGAGCCACTGTGATAAATTAAAAAATGTAAACACAAACCTTTTTTTCCTATTTTAACATTAACTGCTACTGCATAAAAATAATGTTCTGTTACTCCTCATTCTCCTGAATAAGTATATATATAACAAATATGCCCTTTCTTCCCACATCAAACATGGCGCCACCATTTTCCAGAGGGAACATCCGCCGCTTCTTTGTACGTCATTTCCGTCTTTGCGCACAGCGCGCCATTACCCTCTAGTCTTTGAATGCTTCTCATGGCTACGCCCCCTTCGCTTCGTGATTGGCTTTCGGGCAGTTCGCGCCAGTTTGTTTATCCTATCACAAGTGAGGGACTGGCGAGCGTTTCGCGGGAAAACTAGAGCCTCGCTGGATTTTCGCGCCAGTCGGTCAGCGGCCATAACGTGAGACCCGGCGGACTCCTAACCTGCTTGTCTCTACTCACTGCACTAAATAAAAAACCGAGAGGAATGGCGGCTCCCGGGACTGTGGAGGTCGACGACCAGGAGTTGCGGGACGCTCAGCGCGAATACCTCGACTTCCTGGACGATGAGGTGGGTGAGGGGCTATTGTGTCTGCTCTGCCTTAGCTCTCTGGGATCGGCCGAGAATTGCACCGACCTCACCTGGGTCCTGCTTCTTGTTAGGTTACTAGAGTATGTAACACAGAGACGTGACTGACTACGACTCCCATCATGCTCAGAATATACAGGCTACAAAAATTGCGATAAACTGAGGCATGAATACAGCTCACTTTCTTTCAGGAGCTCTGCTTGCTGACAATGAATGGCAACATTCTTAGTTGCTATCCAGCAGCTAAAATATTGAGATCATGCAGCTGAGGGTTTGTTCCATTTGCGTCTAGTCTGGACAGTCTCCGGGGGTGTCGAAAATAACCCCCTACCTCTTAAACATCCTGCCCCTGCTGGCATCCTTCACATGACTACTACCACCAATCTCTGCCGTTCGTGGACGTTACCGCTGAGGCATGTGATTGGCAGGAGCAGGCACCATGTGGGCGGTGTAAAAGCTGAGCCCCCCCCCCCCCCCCCCATGAGCATTTTGTAGAAAGCTGTTGGAATACCCCTTTAACTGCGCTGACATGTCTGTCTAGAGTGGATGCGATTGTGACGGAACTTCAGTAGTGGTGTTCACGCCCTACAAGGTTTCTATTCACTGACAAAGCAGAGATGCTGAAGATTTAGAATTGAACACCAAGCATGATGGTGGTTCTGACATAGGAGTCGTCTCCAACCAGTGGCTGTTAGCTGCCTGGGCATGCTGGGAGTAGTAGTTGCACATCAGGTGGAGGGCTGGAGACAACTGGGTCGACGTCCACATAAGGGATTTGACCTGGTCTATCGGAGGTTCTTGTCATCCAGAAAGAGTTAATTACTTGGCCGTTATGACCCTATATATTTTTTTCTCTCCCCGTTCTGCAGGAAGATCAGGGCATTTACCAGAGCAAAGTGCGGGACATGATCAGCGACAGCCAGTACCGGCTGATCGTCAATGTCAATGATCTCCGCAGGAAGAACGAGAAGAGGGCGCACCAGTAAGTACGGAGCGCGGGGGAAATCAGTCACCTCGAGCCCCTCACATCACATTCACCTCATGTCTTGTATCTGCCCAGGCTCATGAACAACGCCTTCGAGGGACTCATCGCCTTTAAACGAGCTCTGAAGGACTTTGTTGCCTCCATTGACGCCACTTATGCCAAACAGTACGAGGAGTTCCATATTGGCCTGGAAGGAAGCTTTGGCGCGAGACATGTCACCCCCCGGACACTAACGTCACGGTTCCTGGGTGCTATGGTGTGTGTGGAGGGGATTGTGACCAAGTGTAAGTATAGTTATCTGAGCTCAATATTAATAATGTACTGCCACCTGTGTACATGTATATAACCAATATAACACTGCTCCTATGTACAAGACTATAACTACTATAATACTGCTCCTATGTATAAGAATATAACTACTATAATACTGCCTCCTATGTACAAGAATATAACTACTATAATACTGCCTCCTATGTACAAGAATATAACTACTATAATACTGCTTCTATGTACAAGAATATAACTACTATAATACTGCTCCTATGTACAAGAATATAACTACTATAATACTGCCTCCTATGTACAAGAATATAACTACTATAATACTGCCTCCTATGTACAAGAATATAACTACTATAATACTGCTTCTATGTACAAGAATATAACTACTATAATACTGCTCCTATGTACAAGAATATAACTACTATAATACTGCTCCTATGTACAAGAATATAACTACTATAATACTGCCTCCTATGTACAAGAATATAACTACTATAATACTGCCTCCTATGTACAAGAATATAACTACTATAATACTGCTCCTATGTACAAGAATATAACTACTATAATACTGCTCCTATGTACAAGAATATAACTACTATAATACTGCTCCTATGTACAAGAATATAACTACTATAATACTGCTTCTATGTACAAGAATATAACTACTATAATACTGCCTCATATGTACAAGAATATAACTACAATAATACTGCTCCTATGTACAGGAATATAACTACTATAATACTGCTCCTATGTACAAGATTATAACTACTATAATACTGCCTCCTATGTATAAGAATATAACTACTATAATACTGCTCCTATGTACAAGGATATAACTACTATAATACTGCCTCCTATGTACAAGAATATAACTACTATAATACTGCTCCTATGTCCAAGAATATTATTACTATAATACTGCTCCTATGTACAAGAATATAACTACTATAATACTGCTCCTATGTACAAGAATATAACTGCTATAATACTACCTCCTATGTACAAGAATATAACTACTATAATACTGCCTCATATGTACAAGAATATAACTACTATAATACTGCTCCTATGTACAAGAATATAACTACTATAATACTGCCCCCTATGTACAAGAATATAGCTGCTATAATACTACCTCCTATGTACAAGAATATAACTACTATAATACTGCCTCATATGTACAAGAATATAACTACAATAATACTGCTCCTATGTACAAGAATATAACTACTATAATACTGCTCCTATGTACAAGAATATAACTACTATAATACTGCCTCCTAAGTACAAGAATATAACTACTATAATACTGCTCCTATGTACAAGAATATAACTACTATAATACTGCTCCTATGTACAAGAATATAACTACTATAATACTGCTCCTATGTACAAGAATATAACTACTATAATACTGCTCCTATGGACAGAATATAACTACTATAATACTGCTCCTATGTACAAGAATATAACTACTATAATACTGCTCATATATACAATAATATAACTACTATAATACTGCCTCCTATGTATAAGAATATAACTACTATAATACTGCTCCTATGTACAAGAATATAACTACTATAATACTACCTCCTATGTACAAGAATATAACTACTATAATACTGCCTCATATGTACAAGAATATAACTACTATAATACTGCTCCTATGTACAAGAATATAACTACTATAATACTGCCCCCTATGTACAAGAATATAACTGCTATAATACTACCTCCTATGTACAAGAATATAACTACTATAATACTGCCTCATATGTACAAGAATATAACTACAATAATACTGCTCCTATGTACAAGAATATAACTACTATAATACTGCTCCTATGTACAAGAATATAACTACAATAATACTGCTCCTATGTACAAGAATATAACTACTATAATACTGCTCCTATGTACAAGAATATAACTACTATAATACTGCTCCTATGTACAAGAATATAACTACTATAATACTGCTCCTATGTACAGGAATATAACTACTATAATACTGCCTCCTATGTACAAGAATATAACTACTATAATACTGCCCCTATGTACAAGAATATAACTACTATAACACTGCTCCTATGTACAAGAATATAACTACTATAATACTGCTCCTATGTACAAGAATATAACTACTATAATACTGCTCCTATGTACAAGAATATAACTACTATAATACTGCTCCTATGTACAAGAATATAACTACTATAATACTGCTCCTATGTACAAGAATATAACTACTATAATACTGCTCCTATGTACAAGAATATAACTACTATAATACTGCTCCTATGGACAGAATATAACTACTATAATACTGCCTCCTATGTACAAGAATATAACTACTATAATACTGCTCCTATGGACAGAATATAACTACTATAATACTGCCTCCTATGTATAAGAATATAACTACTATAATACTGCCTCCTATGTATAAGAATATAAGTACTATAATACTGCTCCTATGTACAAGAATATAACTACTATAATACTGCTCCTATGTACAAGAATATAACTACTATAATACTGCCTCCTATGTACAAGAATATAACTACTACAATACTGCTCCTATGTACAAGAATATAACTACTATAATACTGCCTCCTATGTACAAGGATATAACTACTATAATACTGCTCCTATGTACAAGAATATAACTACTATAATACTGCTCCTATGTACAAGAATATAACTACTATAATACTGCTCCTATACCATTTTATTCAGGTTCCCTGGTTCGCCCTAAGGTGGTGCGCAGTGTCCATTACTGCCCAGCAACAAAGAAGACGATAGAGCGGAAGTACACGGACATGACCAGTCTGGATGCGTTTCCGTCCAGCGCCATTTATCCCACCAAGGTACGACTCATGATCTGCTCCTCTGTAAGGTTTATATAGAATACAGACATCCTAAACATTTTGGGAAGTTGAGTTTTAAAAAAAAAAAAAAAAAAAAGGAAATTGGACAACCTGATTGGAAGTGATCAGGTGTCTATTCACTGACTACAAACAGATCTGGCAAATGTCGAGAAGTATATAGAAGCATAGTTTTTTATTGTGTCTATAAAGTGCTGCGGAATATATTAGCACTATATAAGTGCATAAAATTGTATGGTATAGTGACCATGCAGTTTTCCAACTGACCACTAGATGTCAGCACACTTCTGACTTGCAGACAGTGCCATGTTGCTTGCAGTGGTCGCTTTTAAACGCATCACTGGTTGACAGAGGGTTAATAATGGCTGCTTTTCTGTTCAGTGTTTTTTTTCTCCTTTTGCTTTCCTTTTTAGTTTTGAGTTTTTATGTTTTTACTTATTGTGCTCACTCAGGATGAGGAGAACAACCCGCTAGAGACAGAGTACGGCCTCTCCCTGTACAAGGACCACCAGACCATCAGCATTCAGGAGATGCCGGAGAAGGCTCCTGCCGGTCAGCTGCCACGCTCTGTGGACATCATCCTGGACGATGACCTGGTGGACAAGGTGAAACCCGGGGACCGCGTGCAGATTATTGGGACCTACCGCTGCTTGCCGTCCAAGAATAATGGCTACACGTCGGGCTCCTTCAGGTAACGATCCCCCTCTCCAACAATATGGCTGACATCCAGGGCTCCTTGGAAGGTTCCTCTAAACTGTCTCTGTGTAGGACTGTAATGATCGCCTGCAACGTGGTGCAAATGAGCAAGGAGGTGGCCCCGGTCTTCTCCGCCGACGACCTGAACAAAATTAAGAAGTTCAGCAAGACGCACTCCAAGGTAAGACACTGCCATGGTGTGTGTACTCTGATGGGAGTAGTAGTGGTCCTTCACCTGCCGTCTTCTACTTCTCTACAGGATGTGTTTGAGCAGCTTGGCCGCTCGCTGGCCCCCAGTATTCATGGCCACCTGTACATTAAGAAGGCCATCCTGTGCATGCTCCTGGGAGGGGTGGAGAAGGTTCTGGAGAACGGAACCAGGATCCGAGGAGACATAAACCTGCTGCTGATAGGTACGGTGATCCGAAAAAACGGACAGCAGCTCTGAAGCCCTGTTAGCTGTGGCTGTCTACGAGCAGTTTCCCCGATGACGCAGCAATCCTTTTTGCTCATATTAGGGCTTGTTTTTTTTTTACAGACACTACTTTATTACTATGCATACGACGTAGTGAGGCTGGGAAAAAATTCTAATTGGGGTCAAATTGGAGAAAAAATGCAGTTCCTCCAAGGTTTTATGGGATTTATTTTTGCGATGTTCCCTATGCAGTAAAACTGATCTTCTGACTTCATTCTGTAAAGGGAAACCTCATTTATATAGTTTATCTTGTGTTTTTACAATTAAAAAAAAACAACTTTGGAAATGTTTTTATTTCTTTTGTCCTGGCTTGAGGCTTGCAGCGCATAACACTCTATTGATGGGTTTCCAGGTCACAACCCTCCAAAAATGATTTGCCATCCCCAAAAGAGTTAGCCCCTTGGACTCTACAGCATTGTCTTGCTTGGCATGTGAATGTGTGGTCTGCCCCCCCCCCCCCCCCCCCTACTGTAATGCCCAGGTGCAGACCCCATTTTATGACTCCCATTCCCTGGACTTCAAGATCATTGACCTTTTGTTTTTATCTTTGTTTAGGTGATCCTTCTGTAGCAAAGTCCCAGCTCCTGCGGTACGTGCTGTGCACTGCCCCCCGCGCTATCGCCACCACCGGCAGAGGGTCGTCAGGAGTGGGTTTAACCGCAGCAGTGACTACTGATCAGGAGACGGGTATGTACGAATGTCTAGTTCATGTCATGGTCGTCCAGTATCATAGAACTTACCTGCCTTTAATTGATGGCTTATGTCTTCTACAACCAGGGGAGAGAAGATTGGAGGCCGGTGCCATGGTGCTGGCTGATAGGGGCGTGGTCTGCATCGACGAGTTCGACAAGATGTCTGACTTGGATCGTACGGCCATCCATGAGGTCATGGAGCAGGGTCGGGTCACTATTGCTAAAGCTGGCATTCACGCCAGGTTGAATGCACGCTGCAGTGTGCTGGCTGCAGCCAATCCCGTCTATGGAAGGGTGAGTCCCTGATCACTGGTTATCAGAGTTGCAGAGGCTGCAGAGAGTACATGCGAGTCTATGCACCACTAAAAAAACGTTTATCACCCATTGTTCCTAGAGCGCTAAATTGCTTGTCTGGATTCTGGAAAAGCTGTGTTGCCATATTGGTCATCACCCAGCTTTCCCACGAGCCCTTTGTAGGTTTGTTCATGTTAACACTCATTCCGGATTTTTATTTTTTTTGCTTACAGTACGATCAGTACAAAACCCCCATGGACAACATCGGCCTTCAGGACTCGCTGCTTTCCCGTTTTGATCTCCTGTTTATCATGCTGGATCTGATGGATCCAGAGCAGGACAGGGAGATCTCTGACCACGTTCTGCGTATGCACCGCTACAGGGCCACCGGGGAACAAGATGGAGATGGTGAGGATGCTTAACTCAACACTAAGGCTTTGGCTTCTACTCCGGTCACTTCCAAAGCTGCATTCATCATGTTGTGGTTTCCTGTTAGGCTACTGCCTGCTGATGCCTCCCCTGTAGTCCTAAATGGCACTAAGCAGTGCTAACCGGCTCCGATGGTACACTTGTTGGCATTGAATGCTGGGAGTTGTAGTTCCCACAGTGCATGTTTCTAACTAAAGGGGTCTTCCGGGAATTTTATAAAGCCAACTTTTAAAAAAAAAATCTGTAATCCTTGATTTTCAGTTTTATTTTTCATAATGAAGATGATAAAAAAATTAGCTCTGCTTGATTCAGTGACTAGAAACATGGACACCTAGCTGCTGAATCTTTCCTTGTATCCTCCCGTGATGTGACTTTCTATTTCGTTCAGTTAATGTTTTCAGCATCTATGCCTGCTGTCAGTGACTGGAGCGTTGTGAGATGACTAGTTCTGTAACACCGCAGTGTGTTTACTTGGAGCCGGAAGACCCCTTAGTCTCTTTTCTGCAGTCTTTGGCACTATAACTACTACAGCTGTCGACTTGTTTTTTCTAGCCATGCCCCTGGGCAGTTCTGTGGACATCCTCTCCACCAATGACCCCAACGTCAGCCACGAGGAGCAGCAGGAATTGCAGGTTTACGAGAAGCACGACAGCCTCCTGCATGGCGTGAAGAAAAAGCGGTAAGTCGTGTGAAGGTGCAGGACAACCCTGCCCCCTAGTGATTGCATGGAGCTAATAGTGTTATCGCGCAGGGAGAAGATTGTTAGCGTGGAGTTCATGCGCAAGTACATCCACGTGGCCAAGATATTCAAGCCAGTGCTCACCTCCGAAGCTGCAAATTACATTGCAGAGGAGTATTCTCGTCTGAGGAGCCAGGACCAGATGAGCAGCGACGTGGCCCGGGTGAGTTCTGGAGCTAAAAGTGCTGCCCCCATATGTCCCCTGGCTCCGCCACCTGTGTGCATGGCATTGTAGGGGTTGTATAAGGGACAGAGCTAAAATATTATTTTTCTGGACCACCACTAGGGGAGCTTCAGAGTCCAATTATAAATGTGTATGAAGTGAGCTCCCCCTAGTGGTGAATGCGAACAGACATGGTTAAATGTATTAATGAAAGGTTCATTCATTATTTCACAATCTCTGCTTGCTGTTGGTGAATGAGAACGTTCTTGTTTTTGTGTCCTGTCAGGATGTATAATGCTAATCCAATTCCCCCCCCTCTTGTTTTTAGACTTCTCCGGTGACTGCTCGTACCTTGGAGACCCTGATCCGTCTGTCCACCGCTCACGCTAAAGTGCGAATGAGCAAAACTGTGCAGCTGCAGGACGCGGAGGCGGCAGTGGAACTTGTCCAATATGCTTACTTCAAGAAGGTGAGGCGGTTTTGTGGTGAACCCATTCTAGTATATTGGGCTACATTCACACAATGGTGGGAAAAAAATGGCAAAATGGTCGATTTGTAATAGCTGTTTTTTCACAATGCCTTTTTTAAAAATGAGCATTAAAGGGCAGTGTGTTCGGTGATGTCGCGGTGTGAAATTGTACCAGACAAATATAGGGGGGCAGTGCGTAGCGTATCTCTGCTATAAATGAGTTGGAGAGATGAAAACTGACCTTTTTGGGGAATTGACAGAGCAGCGACACTTTGTACTTTTACTGTACATCTTGTATCGCGCCTCTCCACCATTTACTAGCAGATGCCTCAACTATGCAGTATCCCATGTACAGCCACCGTGTGTCACTGTTGCTTCCACATGTCTAATGCGCAGTACCCACATACAGCCACCGTGTGTCACTGTTGCTTCCACATGTCTAATGTGCAGTACCCACATACAGCCACAGTGTGGCACTGTTGCTTCCATATGTCTAATGCGCAGTACCCACATACAGCCACCATGTGTCACTGTTGCTTCCACATGTCTAATGCGCAGTACCGACATAATACAGCCACCGTGTGTCACTGTTTCAGCTTTGTCACATTATATAGATACAGATGGTGACTTTTTGGTCAAATTTTGTAATTTTCAGACTTTGGAAGTGGAGTTTTTCTATGTAGAAATTGTCTTAAACACCAGGAAATACATTTTGGCTTTTAAGGTGCTGGAGAAAGAGAAGAAACGAAGGAAGAGGGACGAGGATTCTGATGCAGAGGAAGAGCAGCAGCAGCCAGCGTCCACGGACAGGAAAACCAGGAAGAAGCGGTAGGGGCTCTTATGTTATAACATGGCTGTGTTCTGGGTGGGAGATAGTGGCGGCTGCCTTGGGCCCCATTTTGTGATACCAGTATTTAGATATCTTGCATTACCATTAAATGCTGGTTCCTCTTCCTCCATGTTGGATTTCATTACTAAAACTTGAGGCAGATTAATGTGAATGGTTACTAAAAGGTGTTCTCCCTGTAGGAAAACGGGGACGGAAGGAGAGTCACATGACCCCTATGAATTCAGCGATGCAGAAGAGACTCCTGATGGTAAGTCTCTGCTTTTTGATTTATCTTGAAATGTGTTTTAAGCCTGTTTGCTGTCATTGAATAGACTTGTAGAGGAGTTGCACTAAAGTTGTACTCTGCAGTCTGTCATGGCGGTTCAGTGTCTGTAGAACTTCTCCAGCTTAAAGGGGGTATTCAGGATTGTTAGTTACCCCTTATTTACTGGATAGGGGATAAATATCAGATCTGTGGGGGTTTACTTACAGCTGGGACCCTCACTGATCATGAGAACAGGGGGGCCCGTGCCCTGTAGTCCCCCCCCCCCCTGAAATGACCGTTGCAGCCGCTCCATTTATTTGTATGGGAGTTCTGGAGATGGCAGAGTACAGAGCTCACCTTAGAAATGAATGGACGAGCCACATGCATGCCCAACCGGCAGTTCCAGGGGAGCTACAGGATACGAGGCCCCCGTTCTCATGGTCGTGGGTCCCAGTGGTAGAAAACCCCACCGATCTGATGGTTATCCCCTATCCTGTGATTAAGGGATAACTTTAACCAACCGGAATACCCCTTTAAGTGTATTGTGGGAGAGACAGGAAAATCTCCCATGATGCTCTGCCCTTGTGCAGTTTAGGATCTTATTAAGCTACTGGGGTGTCCACCATAGTGCCAGTGCCTATGCCTTCCATGTGCCAGGGAGAACTGGGATTGCAGCTCTGGGTGGAGTCGATAAGGTATACATGAAGTATATGCAGCTGTGTAGTTTAGGATTTCCCACGTTCTCTGTAATGCAGTTCTCTACGTGTGACATGGCGTAATATATCCAGCCTCACTTCTCACTTTGTCTCCCAATTACAGTTCATTCCCCAAAGCCACAACCAAGCCAAAAAGCTGAATCCTCTGAGGAGACTGGATTGTCGGGGGAGAGGTGAGTCTTCCACCACAGTATCGATAATCTTGTATCAGAGAAACTTCGGAGCCCTGTTTAACCTGTTCTGTGCCACAATCAAAGCAAATAATGGTGCAATATATACTAATATAGAATCTCCACTGAAGGACCCCAGGGCTGCCCATGTAGGATGCCCGTTACACGTACACATGCTGATGTATACCATGCACATGCATAGATGTCTGCCATGTGCATGTCCCATTATGAGAATCTATTGAAGCGAAGACTAGAAATTCTGCTGCTTCTGTGGCCACTAATATTCTGCCCCATTTAATTTTCCAGACTGAAGGATTTCAAGGCCGCCCTCCTCGACGCCTTCAAAACGGCCCACGCCCAGTCCATCGCCATGCCGGGTCTCATGACCTCCATTAACAAGAATAACGAGAATCCCTTCTCAGATGGGGAGGTGAAGGCGGCGCTGGAGCTTATGGAGGAAGCGAACCATATCATGGTTTCTGAAAACATTGTGTTCTTAATCTAATGGACTAATGTTAAAAGCAGAATGAGTGGCCGCAGGGTGTTGGATGGTCGCCCGTGTTCTGCTTCCCTTGTGTGGGAAACGCTTTAATGTAGAGCAGGTTCTACATTGTTACAAGTGTCTATACTGCATTACACTTTACGTGTAGTTTAAGCAGGGAGTGCTCAACCTGCGGCCCTCCAGCTGTTTTAAAACTACAACTCCCATCACTGCCTGCTGTAGGCTTTCCGGGCATGCTGGAAGTTGTAGTTTTGCAACTGGAGCTGGAGGGCCGCAGTTTAAGGAACAGTCCAAAGAAAACGGTCATTTACGAAGAGCGCTACGGCTGAGTTTTGGCGCAAAAAGTTGCAAGACCCTGTTGTGCGACTTGATAAATTCCCATGTTTGTTGCATGGTGTTTCATGCCATCGTTGGGAGTGACGGGGTGTGGTGGGGGCAGGGTCGTCGAGCCGTGCTAAGAGGCGTGAAAACGACTCCAGTTAGGGGCTGAGGTCGTTTTTACTCCAGGTGCACGGACTGCTGGAGGTGCGCCTAATTTGATGAATCCTGAGCTTTCTCTGCCAATGTCAGTCTTTGTAAATGACCCCCTGTGTCTAGTGCAAGGTGTAATGGGGCGGGACATGAATTTTTCTTAGAATTTGAGTCATGCTTCGCCTCCTCAGTGCCATCACTAAGCATAAGATGGTATCAGTTTTTCCTGGAGCGTCCCTTTAAATCTAGGGTGTAGAATCTGTCCTCCTGTGGAGAGTTGCACCTTTTTTTAAAATCACCCTTAGGGCTCATGCACACAACCATATGTATTTTGCGGTATGTTTTTTTTTGGAACAGACATGCGCACTGAGTAATTTCTGTTTTTGTTCAAGCCCCATTTGAAATGACAAACGGAAGAAATACGTTTGTGTGCATGAGCCCTTAGAAACGTCTGGGTGACAACCCCATGGCATTTTCTGCAACTCAAGTTTTTATTTACAGGATTTTCAATTGGAAATGTTCTGTACATTTTTCACATGCTAGGTTAAGACTTATTTTTAAGTTTGTGTGAGATTTGGAAGCGTCCTGTACATTTTAATACCGCTTTGTATCGCGTTGCTGTTATGACCCTTTTACTTGTATATATGCATTTTACCAGTTGTAAAGTTTTATCTTCTGCCTTTTTATTCTTGCACATTGACTGATAATTTGTAATTTTGCCAAATAAAGGCAGAAGTTTAGGATGTTTGTGCTGATTTTTTTGGGTTAAAAACCGTCCAGTACTGATGTCCTTATGTGGAGTTTTTGCTCTCATGGAACTGCCTTTTTGGACATCCGGTCACCTATGTAGCCCCCCTAGTTGTCAGTCACAATGTGATTACTACTAGCCTTCTCACTGCAGACATACTGGAGTCTCTCATCGTGTAATGTAACATAAGGCCAAAAAAAGACATTTGTTCATCCAGTTCGGCCTGTTATCCTCCAAGTTGATCCAGAGGAAAGCAAAAAAAAAAAAACCTGTGAGGTAGAAGCCAACTTTCCCCACTTTGGAGTCAGGAAGGAATTTATTCCCCGAATCAGGCAATCAGAATAACTCCCTGGATCAGCGACCCCTATCTAGTAGCTATAGCCTGTAATATTATTACACTCCAGAAATACGTCCAGGCCCCTCTTGAATTCCTTTATTGTACTCACCATCACCACCTCCTCAGGCAGAGAGCTCCATAGTCTCACTGCTCTTACCGTAAAGAATCCTCTTCTATGTTTGTGTACAAACCTTCTTTCCTCCAGACGCAGAGGATGTCCCCTCGTCACAGTCACAGTCCTGGGGATAAATAGATGATGGGAGAGATCTCTGTACTGACCCCTGATATATTTATACATAGTAATTAGATCTCCCCTCAGTCGTCTTTTTTCTAAAGTGAATAACCCCAATTTTGATAATTTTTCAGGGTACTGTAGTTGCCCCATTCCAGTTATTACTTTAGTTGCCCTCCTCTGGACCCTCTCCAGCTCTGCTATGCCTGCCTTGTTTACAGGAGCCCAGAACTATACACAGTCCTCCATGTGTGGTCTGACTAGTGATTTATAAAGGGGTAGGAATATGTTCATATCACGGGAATCTATGCCCCTTCTGATGCAACCCATTATCTTATTGGCCTTGGCAGCAGCTGCCTGACACTGGTTTTTGCAGCTTAGTTTGCGGTTTATTAAAATTCCTAGATCCTTTTCCATGTCAGTGTTACCCAGTGTTTTACCATTTAGTATGTACAGGTGACTTGCATTATTCCTTCCCATGTGCATAACTTTACATTTATCAGTGTTAAACCTCATCTGCCACTTATCTGCCCAAGCCTCCAATCTATCCAGATCCCTCTGTAGTAGTATACTGTCCTCTTCAGTGTTAATTACTTATTACTTTTCATCTGCGAAAATTTATACTTTACTATGCAAGCCTTCTACAAGATCATTAATACATATATTGAAGAGAATAGGGCCCAATACTGACCCCTGAGGTACCCCACTAGTGACAGTGACCCAATCTGAGTATGTACTGTTAATAACCACCCTCTGTTTTCTATCATTGAGCCAGTTACTTACCCATATACAGACGTTTTCTCCCAGTCCGAGCATTCTCATTTTATATACTAACCTTTTATGTGGTACAGTGTCAAATGCTTTGGAGAAGTCCAGATATACGACATCCATTGATTCGCCGCTGTCAAGTCTAGAACTTACCTCCTCATAGAAACTGATTAAATTAGTTTGGCATGACCGATCCCTCACGAAGCCATGCTGATATGGCGTTATTTGCTTATTTCCGTTGAGATGCTCTAAGATAGCATCTCTCAGAAAACCTTCAAACAGTTTACCCACAACAGATGTTAAACTTACCGGCCTATAGTTTCCAGGCTCTGTTTTTGGACCTTTTTTTAATATTGGCACCACATTTGCTATGAGCCAATCCGTGTGATCAGATTTGTTATCTGGGGATGTTAGTTCAGATCCTTTGGCCCCCATTTTATAATCCCTCGCCATGTAATGTCACTGGTTTCCTTCCCACACCCTGCCTACATGTATGCGGGTTTACCCCCGATCCTGGAGGATGACTGTGATTTGAGCATTAACAGCTGTGATTGGAGAAATCTCCCTTAAGCTGTTTAACCCTCTGTGCTGTGATCATTGTAGGGTGTGGTTCTGCAGAGGGACGAGGACTTCCTTTTGTCACATCACTGATGGCCCCAGCATGGCTATCATTGGTGCTGGTTATTTTACACTGAGGATTAGCACCAGTGCTGTCCAGCATAAGCACCTGAGGTGGGACCCAACAGATACCTCTGCGGTTTACGTTCTGTAATTTATTGTCTGACCGATGACATAAGAATATAAAAACTCCTGTAGCCTAAATTGTCTTTAAAAGGGTTAATTCCATAGCATATTCACAAGAGAGATCCATCCATCTCTTTTTTTCCCCCCCAGGGACTCTCATTGAAGTGAGTGGATGGGACGTGTGTCACTACCTCATCTAAATCATGGCTATTCTGCCCACGCCGACCATAAACCTAACCCAATCACACACACCCTTATTGAGGAGTGGTGTGATATCCACTATTGATGACATTGCTAAGCTTACCCCTAGTCTCCTACTTAACCCCGTGGCAGGGATGGACTGACAATGTTGACAGGCCCCTAAAAAAAAAAAAAACTAAAACTGGCTTTATGTTGTAGGTGGGTCCAAATTGACAGAAGGTTGGGCAACACGGGTATATCTGGGACAGCAGAAGTAGATGGGACCAGCAATATCCTAGTGCAGCAAAAAAAAACGCCCCAGCAGATCCAAATACCACAGCGCAGGAGTGAGGAGGGCTGGGATGGCGGTCTGCATGTTAGCCCACTGGGAAAGGGTCTGTCGCAAGTCCACCCCAGCCTGGTTTTGGCCTTAGTGGCCAAGTATTTTGTGTGTGTATGTGTATATATATCTATTATATAAAGCTGAGTGTATGTATGTCCACCAAAGTAATCTGCACAGTCGCACTTACAATCGTAAAATTTGGCACACAGGTACATCAGGTGTCCAGGAAGGTTTTAGACTGGGTCTCGGCTCTAGCATGTACCGTTCCTGAGATATTACCAAAGAAAATGCAAATATGGCACCATCACATGACCTACATTAGCCAATAGAAGCCTACAGGTCGGTCTTCTCATATCCCAACACATGCTATACACACGGTCACATGAACCTTATCAGTCTCCACATATGCAGTTTTACACCAGGTTTCCATAACAACCCAGCCATTTTTCTTCACTGCTGTAGGTCAGCTTTAAAGGGGCAGGGTGCTGTGGATGACACTTAAAGGGAACCTGTCACCAGGATTTTGTGTATAGAGCTGAGGACATGGGTTGCTAGATGGCCGCTAGCACATCAGCAATACCCAGTCCCTATAGCTCTGTGTGCTTTTATGGTGTAAAAAACGATTTGATACATATGCAAATTAACATGAGTCATATCTTGTGTGACCAGAGAAGAGTCATATTTTCAAGCTCTGACTCATCTCATGTTAATTTGCTTATGTATCAAATCGTTTTTTTTACTCAATAAAAGCACAGAGCTATGGGGACTGGGTATTGCTGATGTGCTAGCGGCCATCTAGCAACCCATGTCCTCAGCTCTATACCCAAAATCCAGGTGACCGGTTCCCTTTAAGGGAGCAGAGTGCTGTGGAGGTTACAGTTAAAGAGGACCTTTCACCTATTATTACACTATGAACTAAGTATACAGACATGTAGAGCGGCGCCCGGGGATCTCACTGCACTTACTATTATCCCCGGGCGCCGCTCCGTTCCGTTCTCCTGCTATGCCCTCCGGTATCTCTGCTCACTAAGTTATAGTAGGCGGAGATTCCAGTCCCTAAGTTATGGTAGGTGGAGTCAGCCCTTGTTCTGCGCTGGCCAATCGCAGCTCAGAGCTCACAGCCTGGGAGGTTCTTTTCTCCCAGGCTCTGAGCTCTGCAATGCGATTGGCCAGCACTACAGCAGAACAAGGGCAGACTCCGCCTACCATAACTTAATGAATGGAGATACCGGAGGGCATAACGGGAGAACGGAGCGGAGCCCGGGGATAATAGTAAGTGCTGCTCTACATATCTGTATACTTAGTTCATAGTGTAATAATCGGTGAAAGGTCTGCTTTAAGGGGGCAGGTAAGTTGGCCAATTAGGCCACCCTCAAAAGATAGACTTAAAACCCCACCCCAGGTTCCACTAAGCCATGTCCAACTGGGACTAAAAAAATAAAGGTAAAGGTCAACTTCTGTCAGCTGCAGGGGAGGGAGGGTGACTTTCTCCCTGCAGCTCACGCTCAGATAGCACAGTGCTGCTGTCTTAGAGTGAGCTGTTCAAAAGGACATCCCTGTGTCCGTCCAGGCCCTGCATCGGACGGAGGACAGGGAGTCTGAAAGCCGGCCTGTCTGGCCTAAAACTAGACCTCAGGCCACCCTAGGGGCAGGTTGCTGTGGAGGTCACTGTTAAGGGGACGGTTCGCTATGGAGGTCAGTGTTAAGGGGTGGGGTGCTGTGGAGGTCACATTTTACGGGAACGGAGTTCTGTGGAGGTCACTGTTAAGGGGGCGGGTTACTGTGGAAATCACTTAATGAGACCGGGTACTGTTGAGGGCACTAATAACGGGGTGGCCGCTGTGGAGGTCACTTAAAGGGGAGGGTGCTGTGGATGTTACTGTTAAGGGGGCAGGCCGCTGTTGAGGTCATTGTTAAAGGGGCAAAGGCTACTTGGAGGCCACTATTAAAGGGGCAGTGGGGTACTGTGGCAGTCACTGTGGAGGGGCGGGTGCTGTAGAGGTCACTGTTAAGGGGACGGCCCCCTGTGGAGGTCACTGTCAAGGGGGTGGGGTGCTGTGAAGCTCAAAGTTAAGGGGGTGGGCTGCTGTGGGGGTCCCATTTTAAGGAGATGGGGGAAGGGGGCTGTGGAGGTCACTGTTAAGGGGGCAGGGTGCTGTAGAATGGATACTGTCTATCTTTTAACGACACAAATATTAACTAGTGTGTATGTATATATATATATATATCCCTTCCAAGAGCCTTTTTTTTTCCATTGATTAAGTTGTATGTGGGGTTTTCTTTGGTAGTTTTCAATGGTGCCATTTTAGGATATACATAACTTACTGTAACTTTTATTAACTCTTTATGGGGAGGGGGGATGGGAAAAAACAGCAGTACTGCCTCTGAGTTATCAATTTAGCTGTTTTTTTTGGCATAAAATAACTTTATTCTCTGTCTGATTACATCAACACTTTTGCACAAAAAAAACCTTTAAAAAAATAAAAAATTTGCATCACCACATCCCAAGACCCATACCTTTATTTTTCTTTCGGTTCGAGGGCTTGATTTTATGCAGCACGACTTGTGGTTTTCATTGGTATCATTTTTTAATCCTTTTTTTTTTTTTTTTTGGTGAATAATAAAAATTAAAAAAAAGCAATTCTGGCAGTTTTTATGGTGTATGGGATTAATCATAATTGTAGTGCGTGTCATTTAGGATGTGGCGATACCAAATAGGTGGAGGGGATTTTACTTTTGCAATTTTTTTTCCATTGAAAACTTTATTTTCAATTTAAAATGTATTTTTAACTTGGAATTTTTTTAGAATTGGCGAAACTAATTTTAACAATTTACTTGACTTTAACAGGCGATCTTTTGATCACTTCTGTAATAACCTGTGCTGTTTCTGCAGTGCAGAATACTACTGTCAATGCAATGCTGACAGTCACCAGCAGGCAGCGCCAGAGTAAATGGGAAAGTAGAAAAACCTTAACCAAAAGCTAAAATGCTTGTACCGTCTATGCTGTCACAAAATGACAAATCTGCCACCAAAGACGACCCTGTTTTTAACTACTGATCTGCCAGTTATTTTTCTGCTGAGGATTTTGAACATAACCCTCAAGGTTTCGTCTTCCTAGGAGTTCTCCAACAAAACATAATAGTCACAGGGTGCACCGGAGTGATTCCTCTGTGATCTGCTACAACCCACATGACTGACACCAGAGGGACCCTTATTGACGTTAATGGGGTCTTGTATTCTGCTGGACAGCGTCTAGCTGTATTTTGTCAGTTGTTGACTGAGGCTTTTTAAAGGCCCCCCCCAATGCCTGGGCACCTTATATAGGTTATGCTTACTCCGCTCCCTGATACCCGCGATGCTTGGGAGTCTTGTCCCTGTTATGGCCTGCTATTGGCTGGCTGCACCACCCCCTGCCGCCAGATATTTAGATCTGCGCAACAGGGAGCGGCGGCCGTGCAGGGACGTGGGGTAAGTATCTATATGAGGTGCCTGGCTATTTGAGGGGGGGCATTATAGGGGTTGGATGACCCCTTTAAGTAACCATCACCACCACAGATGTGAGCCTAGCTGAAACTGTCTGGTCCTGAAGACCCAAAAAAAGGCTAAGGGTAGCTACCTATAGGTGGAGCCAGAGAGCCAGTTTTCGTCTACTAGTTTGCATACCTTTCCCCGAGCGCATTGCTTGTAGGATCTATACCAGCTGGATCTCTGCAAGAAGAACCATCACCTTCCAAGAACAGTGGCCCCTGGAGTTCATGGTGATGTGCCAGGATCAGTGAGGGTCCTGAACAGAGGACCTTCCTCTAATAACTCAAAATCCCCTAAGAAGGCTACATGATAACCCTTCAAAGTCTTTGCTGAAATGTTATAATAACTATAAGCTATTGCTTGTGCAAAAGGTTGGATTCATTCATGACATCATCCTCTCCAGAGATGTCGTATCATAGGATTGTTCCCGGGCTGTTCTATTTGGAGCAGTGGGGCCTCAGAACCCCCTATTCCTATGGTGCGACCCCATAGACCACCAATAGATTTCTATTACTGGAAAGTTGACACCGTACTCAATCCTTGACCCAAAGATCCGGCAAAGTTCTGCACCGAGGATGCGGAAGTCTATGCATTGTCCTGAGAGCTGGGTCCGGGTCGCCCTGGAGTTGGGCGGTTTGCTAGAAGTGTTAATTTTTGTAGATGTGATTAAATAACACGAATGCAAAAAAAATTTAAAAAATAACATAGTACATAAAATCTGTTTAATAGTAATAAATACACTTTACATGGTCCCCAGATACCCAGTATGTTTTCAAGCAGTGATGCAAATAAAAATGGACCCAACAGTGCAAAATACAGAGGAACTAATATTGCTTAACGACTGGTCATCTGCACAGCAACTCCCATCATTCACCAGGACTCTGCACACTGAGGAATTGAAATTATCCAATTTGTCCACTAGGGGGTGCTAGTGCTTTAATATTACTATAGGCTGGGTCTGAGAATCTGATTTCATGGCTCATTCATTGACGGTTTTTAAAAAGGTGTTTCCTGTTTCAAAAACATTCAAGGATCATATACAGCCATAAAATCACATCTGACCTCTGAGGCCAGCGATTGGCCGCAGCATGTGGTGACGTCATCGCTGCAACAGAACAAAAAAAAGCTTGGTGGGAAGGATAAAAAAAGGTGAGTATTTTACCGTAATTGTTGCCTTGGCTGACTTTTTTTTAGAATAAATTAGACAACCTTTTAATCTAAATAAGACCAAAATGATGTGCTCATTAATTCCTTAAAGGGGTTGTGCCAAACATAAATTACAGGATAGGAGATAACTAGCTGATCGCTTGGTGGTGGGATATGACCACTAGGAACCCAGCAATCAGCTAATTATCCCCTAACTCGGGATAACTCCTTTAAGGCATCAATGAGCACAACATTTTGGAACTATTTAGATAAAAAAAGAATTAAAGAAAACTTGTCATCAGCCAAGACCCCATAATATTTTTTTGTCTGATACAGAGCTCCTTCCATAGACACTGTTAAATTGAAAAAATAAATAAATTGCTACCTGAAGCCACCACTAGAGGGAGCTCACTGCATACTGATCTTCACTGACATACCCCTAGTGGTGGATGCAGGTAGTTTTTTTGCACCTTTTTTGAAAGAAGCAGCCATATTTTACTAATCTTGGACACCCCCTTTAAATTAGATGCACTACAATTTCATGGTGAAATGCTAAAATAGAAAAAAAATTATATAAATGATACTGTGAGCAGCCCTCGTCATGTTATAGTGGTTCCTTCATATTTGCCATTTTGGCTCTCCTGTGGCCGTAGACCTGCAAGTTCCTTAAGGTTCGGTCTCCGAGCATCATCCGGTTAACTGTTCTCTCACTTCGGGGTCAACACACGTGCAGCCGACCGTGATCACCCTCTCGTCCAGCACCAGCATGTCACCATCTCTCCGCAGGTAAAGGATGTTCCTCTTAATGGGGACCGCATTCCAGTCATTGCTTATGCATCTGTCTGAGCAGACGAACTCAACAATCCGTTCAGGATACCCTCTGGGGTTGATGATGTTCCTGTGCAAATGAAAGAAATTAATACATTTTTGTGTTTTATTTTTTTATTTTTATAATATGGTTTTATTATTTGTTTTCATTTTTTTTATTAAAAAAAATTGTATTCTAAACTTTCCGAGCTGTTGGTCATTTCTGAGTTCTGCATTTCTCAGCTTTGAGGACACCATTAATCCAGGAACGAAATCCCCAGCTCCATTTGCTGAAAACTTACTGTAGCAGATGACACATCATACTTACTCAAAATCGGAAAGATGTTCACCAGTGCCATCAGCTTAGGACTGGCAGAAACTAGCAGGACCCAGGTACACCCTTCTACTGTTTGAAGACATCTGGCCAGAAGTGGTCTTCATGGAAGAACTGGGGCTAAAAAGCCAACGTGGAAACAAGTGACCCAACTCTGCCCAAAAACATAGAAACTGTGAAAGATTTGACCGTAACAGAAGGCAGCAACTGTGAAGCCTGGTGGATGGTCCTTGCAAGTGGAGATGGAGTTGCGATTTGGCCAGGATTAATGGTGTCCTCAATGCTGAGAAACACAGGCAGATACTTACAATACCATCAGGGAGGTGTCTGATTGGCTCCAATTTTTTTTTGCGGAAGAGCCTTTGTCAGAAGAATCAACCCTATTAAATCATACACACTGCCTGGTAGAGTTGATCCTGCTGATTAAAATGACACATGTCTTGTGAAAATCGGTCGTAGCGTTCCAGAGAAAATACTTTTATTCTCTATGAGGGCTTCAGTACACTGAGGGGCGTGGCCAGCACTGGAAGGCTGAAGCGTACCAGGGGTCTAGGCCACACCCCTCAATGCCCTGAAGTCCTCATTTGCACAAAGAATAAAATTGTTTCATCTCGGGAACGCCACAACCGATTTTCACAAGAGAGGTATCCTATTAATTAGCAGAATCAATCCCACCAGACAGTATACCTGCTTTACTAGGGTTGATCCTGCTGACAGGTGCCCTTTAAAACTTTGATAAAAATCCATCACACATTTGTGATTATAAAGTTGTAAATTGACACAAGCTGGAAAGGGTACAGAAATGGGCGAGCAGATTATTAAATGGGATGGATGGTCTTTCTTATAATGAGAGGCTTAAAAAAAATCAGGCTTCTGTATCACTTAGAGGTGATCTCATGTACATGTATGAAGTGTGGTCCATACAAAAAACTGGCACAGAATTTTTTTTTTTTTTTTACAATGGACCAGGTACAGAGGAGAGCTGAGAGCTTCCATTATTATTATTAATATAGGAAAGGGTTCTCTATAGTTAAAGCACTGAACCTATAAAACATCCTGTTGCAAGAGGTAATAATGACAGATACTGTGACATTTTTCAATAATATCCAATGTTTGCTAAGAAAAGAAGTTTCCACCATGATTTCGATCTCTTACCTGTATTCAAAGGGCACGATGCTTCTTTGCACAAAACTCCTGATGCCACTGATGTCTACCTGAGACTTGATAGGTTTGTCCACTCGCACCTCGATGCTGTTTAAGCCTTTCCTATTCTTTGAGCATTTTCTCTTCTTCGTGGAATTCTTACCGCCATCTACAGTATGGAGGATGAGTACTAGAGCCATAATGGTGACGATGGCCTACAAAAATAAGGGTAAGATCAGATATTGCTCCCCTCTGTCACTGACTACTTAACCCCTTTTTTATTTTTCTGCTCACATAGCCATATCAGTGTTTCTTATTTTAGCAGATTGTACTTTCTAATGGCATCATTTAATAATGTATACAACGTAGTGGGAAGCTGGGGGAAAAAAATCCAAATGGGGTGAAATTAGAAAACAAACAAACAATCCCGCCACAGTTTTATCGGTTTTATTTTTAGGACGTTCCCTCTGCAGTAAAACTAACCTGCTACCTTCATTCTCTAGGTCAGTACGATTGCAACAATACCACATTTATATAGTTTTATTTTTTATTTTTTTATATAGTTTTTTTATTCATCCCCATATTCTGACCCCTTTAACTTTTTTATAGTTATGTGTCAGGGCTAATTTTTTTGAGTGACGATCTGTAGTTTTTACTAATATCCTTTTGGAGTGTGTGTGACTTTTTGGTCGCTTTTTATTAATTCGATTTTTTATTTTTTAATTATGGTGTTCACTGGATGGGATAAATACATTTTAATAGTTTAGGCATTGATGTTTATTTATTTTTATTTTTTAATTTTTATGTTAATTATGGGGAAAAAGGGATATAATTAGCTTTTTTTTTTTATATATACTTCTTGTTTAAACTTTTTTTTTTGAGTGACCCAAGGTAGCTATAGCAATCAGTTATTAGATTGCTTCTCCAATACATTGCAATTCACATTTACAGCTTTGGAAGCCCTGGTTTCTTTAGCGAGACCAGGACTTTTGAGTAAACCAATAGTTCCCCCAGTTGTCACAGAGGAGAGCTGTTCAGGCCTCCTGTAGCACAGTGCTCCTGGGGAAAGGTGTCTCAGATACTGTGGTCACAGATGAAGTGATATTAAAACTTTGGTGAGGCCTAATCTGGAATATGCAGTTCAGTTCTGGGCACCAGTCCATAGAAAGGATGCACTGCAGCTGGAAAAAGTACAGAGGAGAGCGACTAAACTGATAAGGGGCATGGAGGGTCTTAGTTATGAAGAAAGATTAAAAGAATTGAATTTATTTAGTCTTGAGAAGAGACGTCTAAGGAGGGACATAATTAACCTGTACAAATATATAAATGGGCCATACAAAAAATATGGTGAAAAACATGTAAAATGCCCTCAAAGGACAAGGGGCACTGCCTCCGACTGGAGAAGAAAAATTCAGTCTCCAGAAGTATCTAAGCTTCTTTACTGTAAGAACTGTGAATCTGTGGAATAGACTTCCTCAGGACGTGGTCACAGCAGGAACAGTGGAAAGTTTTAATGAATTCTTAAAAGTAAATTACATTAATGCTTTTGAAAATGTACAGAAATCTGGGTCTCACCCCTCTTTTCCAGAATTCCCACCCCCACCTCTACCTTGGTTGGACTTGAAGGACTTATTGGGATTTCTTTTTTAACCCTATTAACTATGTAACTAAAAACAAAATCATGTGCATGCTATTGCACCAGGAGGCTTTTTTTTTTTTTTTTTTACTTTTTGCACTTTTACCCCTTTATAGCTAAGACTCCCCAACCAGGGGAAAAGAAAAACAATGGATGACATGAATGCTGACTGATTTCAGTGGAAGTCACGCCATGCCGTGCTTGGTGGTGCTGCTGGCAAAAGTAGCAAACTTTTGTGCCCCTTTCCCCCACAATCAAAACAACATTATATTATAACCTGGGGAAGGAATGTAGCAGCAAATGTTCAATTTACCTGCAGCGCCTCCGGAGGAGAAATGAAGCATTACATTAACATTTATTTTACTTGCTTATATAGCGCTTTACAGACATTATCATCACTCAGTCTCCAGAGGAGCTCACAATCTGAATTCCCTATCGCTAGGTCTTTGCAGTGTGGGAAGAAACCAGAGGACACCCAGGCAAACACATAGAAACTCCATTGTCCTTGAACCTAGGCCCCCAAACACAGCAAGGCACCAGTGCTAACCACTGAGATAAGGTATTCAGTGTCCTAAACATCGTCCTAGTGGTTCAATATATTAGTTTACGGGATAAAAAAAAAAAAAAAATTTGTAATTTTACATACATTTTTATGTGAATTTGTTTGAGGAATAATAAAGTTTTAGTTAAAAATAAAATCAGTTTTTCCCTTTAACTGATACAATATAAAAAATAATATACATAAAAATGTTGTGTAAAGAATAATGCGCCTTACCTGCCACAGAAGCCGTTTCCTCAGCTGCCTCATCCTTGAGCAGGTGAGATGATGTTTGAGGAGACGCTATGCGGCTGTGGCTGGGTTATAAATTTGGCTAGGACACACCTTTCTTCATGTGGCTTTACATAACACTTCACACGTGTTGACTGGTCGCCCCGTACATCCGAGGTTGGGCTCTCAGTGCGATATTCATACAAAATACATACTTTTGCAAAATTATCACATTTACCTCAAAAGCCACCGAGTAAGCAGCCAGGGCGATGAAGAGATCTGCAAACTTTCATTTCCACTGCAAACAGTGGAAAAATTACAATGCAACTGCAACACATTTTCCTCTTGACTAATGGCTTTGCCCTACATTCTACTTGAAGATCAGTCTTATAAGGACTGTATGTACATCATTTACATTAGGCTGTTTGTGATGCATTCCATTATTTTATTGCTTTTCCAGCAGCTGCTTGACACTAGAGATGAACTAATTTCATGTTTTGAAAGTCGTTCACACTTCGTTTGTTGGTTAAAGGTGAATTGAGTTATGGATTCCGTTACCACGGACCATAACGCAATTGTATGATGGAATGCGTAACGGAATGCCTTTAGAGGCATTCCGTTATTCATTCCTTCATAATAGAAGTCTATGGGCTGCAAAACAGATCCGTCCCATTTCCGTTATGCAGGGGAGGACTCAGGTTCAGGAGAGGACTCCCCTGCATAACGGAAACAGGACGGATCCGTTTTGCAGCCCATTGACTTCTATTATGATGCAATAAATAACGGAATGCCTCTAAAGGTAAAAAATGTCCTAGAGTTCAAGCCCTTTTCCTCCAGATCGTTTCCTTCTAAATCATCCAAAAGATCAAGTCGTCTGCCTTCTCATTCAAGATTTTATACGCAAAGGTGCACTAGACCCAGTGCCCACAGGAGAGTAATTCAAAGGTGTATATTCCAGAATATTTCTCGTACCCAAACCAGGAGACAAATGGAGGCTAATAATCGATTTATCGTTTCTGAACAAAATTTTTTGTAAAGATAAGGTTCAAAATGGAATCAATAAAGTCTGTCGTTATGGCCCTGAAGAAAGGAGACCACATGGTATCAATAGATCTAGTGGATGCATATCTACATATTCCAATTCGCCCCCGTCACCGGAGATTTCTGAGAATAGCGATCCAGATGTTGAAAGGCATTGTGCATCTCCAATTTACCTGCCTTCCGTTCGGAATAACGTCAGCCCCGAGAGTTTTTACAAAGGTCTCAGTAGTCCTTGCAGCTTCTCTAAGACTTTGGAGCATCACCTGTATTCCCTATCTCAACGATTAGTTGCTGATAGCAGCCTCTGCCCAACAACTGGAACTATAGACCGCAATACAATTACTCCAATCTCACGGTTTTCTAATAAAGATGGAAAAGTCTTCCTTGGTTCCGTCACAACAAGTAAAATTCCTGGGTTATATGCTGGACACTCAGTGCATGACACTGAAATTATCCCCGCAAAGAATATCTTCTATACAAAGAGGGGTCCATCAACTCCTGTCCAATCCCAAAGTATCTGTCCGTCAGGCAATGAGGGTATTGGGTCTTCTAATTTCATCCACAGAAGCTGTTCCTTGGGCCAAAGCCAACATCAGATGTCTACAGTCCAATATTCTGTCCAGCTGGGACAGGGGTAACAAATCATTGGAGAAAAGGATAGTAATATCATCATTAACTCGCCAGGACCTTAAATGGTGGATGACATCACCTCACGTGTGGTAAGGCAGAGATCTGAATCCCTATTGTCAGAAGATTCTCACGTCGGATGCCTCCTCTTAGGGCTGGGATGCCCATGTAGACTGTCTATGGGTACAGAAAAGATGGACAAGAGAAGAGGCAATGATGTCCTCCAACTGGAGAGAATTGAGAGCAGTAAGACTGGATCTTCTCCATTTTCAATCCCATTTTTCAGGATTCAAAATAATGATATAGTTGGACAATCTACCCTTGGTTTACTACGTCAACAAACAAGGGGGTACGAGGAGCCGCAGCCTGTCCAAAGAATGTGCTCTCCTGATGGAGTGGACAGAGTTTTATACAAAGGGCATCTCAGCCGTCCACATAAGGGGAACTCAGAATCAATTGGCAGATATTCTCAGCCGAACTCTATTACACCCAGGAGAATGGAGTTTAAATCGGCAGTATTCAGCGACATTGTGACCCGCATGGGGAGACCTTCTTTAGACGCTATGGCAACAGAACAGAACGCGAAGCTCAATCATTTTTGTTCAATTCAGCAGTCCAGCTGGGCTCTAGCAATGGACGGTTTATCAGTCAGCTGGGGAAGGAATCTGATATATGTGTTTCCTCCAATTCCACTCATTCCGAGAGTCCTAAAGAAGGTTCAAGAGGATCAAGTAGAAGCAATATCAATCCTTCCTTTCTGGCATCGGTGAACATAGTTTTCGCTAGCCCTATCCCTTTCCAAGGGGAGAATTTGAAGAATTCCCCCTCGTCCAGATCTGCTTCTCCAGAAGGGGTTTCCTCATCACAACCCCAACAGCCTACAACTAGCAGCCTGGAGGCTGAGTGGCAATCCCTAGCATATTTAGGTCTTTCCACAGATCTTATGAACACCATGTTAGCTGCTCAAAAAACATCTACTATTAAAATATATAATAGAGGGTAGAAAAAATAAAAAAATTGGTGTCAAGAAAATTCTTCTATGCTTGAAGATTTAAAATCAGTTTTGCAATTTCTTCATGAGGGCTTCAGTAAACTGTTAAAAATGAACACTTTGAAAGTACAGCTTGCTGCAATAAATTCGCAATTGCAGGGAAAATTTTCCAACAATCAAATAATAAGTACCTTTTTCAAGGCTCTGAAATACCTGAGACCACCTATCAGTACTCCAGTTCCTTCCTGGGATTTGTCTTTAGTTTTGTCAGCTATTTAAAAAAAAACATTTGAGCCTATTGAAGCATCCTCTCTGAGGTATATCTTTATGAAAGCCTTATTTTTAGTGGCCATCACATCAGCCAGGCGTGTGAGCGAGTTACAGGCTTTGTCATGCAAAGCACCATATTTCAGAGATTTGGGGGACTGTATTATTTTACCGTACAATTCCAGGTTTTCTTCCAAAGGTGGAATCAGCGGCAAATATCAATCAGGAAATTTCTCTTCCAGTACTTTATACAGACCCAACAGGTTGACTGGAATCTTTTGGATGTTAAAAGAGCATTGTTAGCTTATCTCCGCGCTACCTCCTCATTTAGGAAATCAGAAGGTTTGTTTTTGCAACTCTAAGGCCCCAACAAAGGTAAAAGAGATAGTAAAGCAACTCTAGCAAGATGGATAAAGAAAACAACTGAAGAATCTTATTCTGTTTCGGGTCTCGATTGTCCATTTCATCTAAAGGCACACTCTTTAAGGTCTACAGCATCTTCCTGGCTAGAATTGGAACAAGTTTCTCTTGGTGAAATCTGTAAAGCAGCTACCTGGTCATCTGTTTCTACATTTATGAGGCACTACAGATTAGACATCCTTGCAGCTGAAGGGTCTTTTTGTTGGCAAAAGAGTGCTTCAAATTGTGTCCAGTGCTCCCACCCAATGAAAACTGCTTATAAAGTCCCTTTAGTCATGTGCTGCCAAGGACGATCAGGAAAATGAAAATTTACTCACCAAAATTTTTGTTTCCTGGAGTCCGTAGGCAGCACAACTTACCCTCCCTTTTGGATAAATATTATTGCTGCATACAAATACAAGGCTCTGGTGTCATGGGTTACCCTATATAGCCTGCTGATTAGTGTTAATCAATGTTTATTGCTTTCTAATGTGTCTCTATCTTGGTCTTGGTTGTACCTAGGGGACTTTAGTCGTGTACTGCCTATGGACTCCAGGAAACAAAAATGTCGGTGAGTAAATTTTCATTATTCTGGTACATTGAAGCAGTATTATAGTAGTTATATTCTTGTATATAGGGGTAGTATTATAGTAGTTATATTCTTGTACATAGGAGGCAGTATTATAGTAGTTAGTTTTAGTCTTGTACATAGAAGCAGTGTTACAGTAGTTATATTCTTGTACATAGGAGCAGTATTATAGTAGTTATATTCTTTGCCTATTTTCTTTTTATTAAACATTAATAAGAGGGTTAACAAAGTTCGTAAAATCAGTTTTGAATACCTTGAGGGGTGTAGTTTCTTAGATGGGGTCACTTTTATGGAGTTTCTACTCTAGGGGTGCATCAAGGGGGCTTCAAATGGGACATGGTGTAAATAAACCAGTCCAGCAAAATCTGCCTTCCAAAAACCATACGGCGCACCTTTCCCTCTACGCCCTACTGTGTGGCCGTACAGTAGTTTACGGCCACATATGGGGTGTTTCTGTAAACGGCAGAGTCAGGGCAATAAAGATACAGTCTTGTTTGAATGTTAACCCTTGATTTGTTAGTGGAAAAAATTGGTTAAAATGGAAAAATTGGCAAAAAAATTAAATTCTCAAATTTCATCCCCATTTGCCAATAACTCTTGTGGAGCACCTAAAGGGTTAACATAGTTTGTGAGATCAGTTTTGAATACCTTGAGGGGTGTAGTTTCTAACATGGGGTCATTTTTGGGTGGTTTCTATTATGTAAGCCTCTCAGTTTTTGAAAACTTCCAAGATTTGCTTCTAAACTTCTATGCCCTGTAACGTCCCCAAAAAATAAAATAGCATTCCCCAAATGATCCAAACATGAAGTAGACATATGGGGTATGTAAATTAATAACTTTTTTGGGAGTTATTACTATGTATTGTAGAAGTAGAGAAATTGAAAGTTAGAAATTTGCTAATTTTTCCAAAATTTTGTTACATTTGGTATTTTTTTATAAATAAAAATGAATTTTTTTTACTCCATTTTACCAGTGTCATGAAGTACAATATGTGACGAAAAAACTATCTCAGAATGGCCTGGCTAAGTAAAAGCGTTTTAAAGTTATCACCACATAAAGTGACACTGGTCAGATTTGCAAAAAATGGCCTGGTCCTTAAGGTGAAATAAGGCTGAGTCCTGAAGGGGTTAAGGGCACAGTGTCTGGTCCATTATTATAGTACAGTAAGGCGCAGGCAGTTGGCTTTCAGCACAGCGTGCAGGCAAGGCGAGGGTGCATATGATATGTTATAATTTAGGCATAAATAGGCGGAGTCATCACTAGACTACTCACGCCTATTTATGAATATTAATTATTGAGATTTGCATAAATATCAATAATTAATATTTCCCTTAGCAGACCCTTTCCTCAGATACTGAGGTTTTGACTGTAATACTGATTTTATATTCTGCTCTTGGGTTTTTACCCCCCTGGTGCATTATCTTGCACTTATCAACATAAAATTTTAGTTGCCAGATTTTTGACCATTCCTCTAGTTTTCCTAAATCCTTTTCCATTTGGTGTATTCCTCCAGGAACATCAACCCTGTTACAAATCTTTGTGTCATCAGCAAAAAGATACACCTTACCATCGAGGCCTTCTGCAATTTCGCTGATAAAGATATTAAACAATATGAGTCCCAGAACAGATCCCTGAGGTACCCCACTGGTAACAAGACCTTGGTCTGAATATACTCCATTGACTACAACCCTCTGTTGTCTGTCCCTCAGCCACTGCCTAATCCATTCAACAATATGGGAGTCCACGCACAAAGACTCTAATTTATTGATAAGCCTTCTATGTGGGACAGTATCAAAAGCCTTACTAAAGTCCAGATAAGCGATGTCTACTGCACCTCCACCATCTATTATTTTAGTCACCCAATCAAAAAAATCAATAAGATTAGTTTGACATGATCTCCCTGAAGTAAACCCATGCTGTTTTTCATCTTTCAATCCATGGGATTTTAGATTTTCCACAATCCTCTTCTTAAGTATGGTTTCCATAATTTCCCCACTATTGATGTCAGGCTTACTGGCCTATAGTTGCCCGATTCCTCCCTACTACCTTTCTTGTGAATGAGCACAACATTTGCCAATTTCCAATCTTCTGGGACGACTCCTGTTGCCAGTGATTGGTTAAATAAATCTGTTAATGGTTTTGCTAGTTCACCGCTGAGCTCTTTTAATAGCTTTAGGTGTATCCCATCAGGCCCCTGTGACTTATTTGTATTAATTTTAGACAGCTGACTTAGGACCTCTTCCTCTGTAAAGACACATGCATCAAAAGATTCATTAGTCTTCTTTCCTAAGTGAGGTCTTTTTCCTTCATTTTCCTTTGTAAAAACTGAACAGAAATATTCATTGAGGCAGTCAGCTAGTTCTTTATCTTCTTCCATATACCTTCCTTCTTTTGTTTTTAATTTGGTAATTCCTTGTTTTAGTTTCCTTTTTTCATTTATGTATCTGAAGAATGCCTTATCGCCTTTTTTCACTGACTGAGCTAATTTCTCTTCTGCCTGTGCTTTAGAAGCTCTTATAACTTGTTTGGCCTCTCTCTGCCTAATCTTATACATTTGCCTGTCATCCTCGTTTTATTTTTATTTTTATAATTACTAAATGCTATCTTTTTGTTTTTAATGATTTTGGCCACTTCTGCTGAGTACCACAATGGTCTCTTCCTTTTTTTGCTTTTACTGACAAGCCTAATGCAATTTTCTGTTGCCTTCAATAGTGCCACTTTTAAGTAGTCCCATTCATCCTGGACTCCATTGAAACTGTTCCAATCTGATAGGGACTCGTATACCACTAATCTAATTTTAGAAAAGTCAGTTTTTCTAAAATCTAAAACTTTTGTTTTTGTGTGGTGTGACTCAGTCACTGTACTTATAGTAAACTACACTGACTGGTGATCACTAGATCCCAAGCTTTCCCCTACAGTAATATCATATACCAAATTCCCATTTGTGAATACTAAATCTAAAATGGCCTCCTTCCGGGTTGGCTCCTCCACTACTTGCTGTAGAGATAATCCCAGTAGGGAATTTAGAATATCTGTACTCCTGGCAGAACTAGCTATTTTGGTTTTCCAGTTTATATCAGGAAGATTAAAGTCTCCCATAATGATAACTTCCCCCTTAAATGTCATTTTAGCTATTTCCTCAACTAGTAGAACATCTAATTCTTTGACTTGGCTAGGTGGTCTATATATCACACCTACACGAGTTACCTTATGATTATCAAGCTATACTCATTTGCAATCAGACAATAGTGATAACCTGTCTAACAAATTCCTCACCTGTTTTGAAACACAGTGTCTGAGTATCCACCAGAAACACAGCTGAAGTTCTGCTGTTTTGAAACACAGTGTCTGAGTATCCACCAGAAACACAGCTGAAGTTCTGCTACAGTGGAAAAGCTCTGAGTTAGTCTAAGTTAGTCTCCTGAATATCTCCAATGCACTTATAAAAATCAGCACTTGGAAAAATCAACAAGTTATAAGGCAGGTTGCCCTTGGGTGTCACCAGCATCAAAGCAGTTGGACTACTTTGATGTTGTTTGGATGATCCAGCCTATCTGACTCCTTTATTACATTTCATAACAGTTCAGGGATCGCTGACGTGGTTCTGGGTAACTTTTGACTACTAACGCAAGTTCCCCATTCACACTAACATCAAAGAGGTTGAACTACTGTGATGGTGATCCAGTCTACCTGACTCGTCTATTATGCTATGCAACTGTGACTCAGTTAAACATGTGGCTTTAATGCAGACCCAAAATCCATTCAATTAATTTCTTCCATTCTACCTGTCTTACTTAATATTGTGGATTCTACTTTTAAAATACAGATGGACGTCCATACTTACCATGCCCCTATTAGCTGCGCCTCGTACCTCCTACCTGTTCTCAGAATGAATACAATTTCATACTTTCTACCACATGTATGAGTGCACTGAAGCTGTGTCATTACCCAGTGGTTTCCAACAAAATGCGACACTTAGATGTGGTTAAACATTAAAGTTAAATATAAAAAGTGCTGAAAAATAAAGATTTTGATGATATGCTTAAAACAAAGTGTTAAGATTGTCTGTTCATCTTTCTAGGAGTCTGCATACATACAGTGATATGACCAATGGAAAATGCAGGAGGCAAGTGTAATTCAGAAAGAGTGGAGGCATTCTTAGAGCATTCTTGGAAGGTAGGGGCACTTCATTGGGAACCATCTACTATTTGTAAAACGTATTAAAAATGACTCCTTAATCAGAAAATAAAAGAATTATAATACATATTTAGCTTAAAGGGGTTCTGCACTTTGGGTGCAGTGGGCCAGCGGTAAACAGTGAGAAGGCCGCAGCGCTACTGGAGCGCCGCTGCTTTCTAAAACAGCTGATCGGTGGGGGTCCTGGGTATCGGACCCCCGCCGATCAGAAGCTAAGGATCTATCCAGAGGATTGATCATCAGTTAAAACAAAGTACAGAACGCCTTTAATATCTTATGGCGCAGCAGAGATTTGCAAACTTATTTATACCAGTGTAATAATTTTTTTTTCTCTCTGGGTAGCACTTCTATTATGAGAAATGGGCTTTATTGTCCCCATCTTTGTAGTATAACTTTTTACATCACTTCTCATGATATCTTATTTGACCTGTCAACAAGCTGCTGTTGAGGGATCTGTTGTGCTTATTTTATGTCTGTCTTCAGAACCCTCATTTGTAATAGTGTGAATGACCTGGACATTTGTGTGTTGTAGGAAAATATGCCAAGGCACATCACTTTGACTTAAAGGGGTTGTCCGGGTTCAGATCTGAATCTGTACATATGCCCTTCTTCCCCCACTCAACCCCTCTGACATAAGCATTTCTTGCTCTGATGCTTTTTCTGGAGATCAGGGGACATACCGGGCTCTCCATGGACATGCTAGGTGGAGGCTTCCACCTAGCAGTAAACCGGTGACATCATCGGCACTAATGGGCAGGCTTTAGCTCTGCCCTAGCCTGTAAAAACGGTTCATGTCAGAGGGGCTGAGTGGGGGAAGAAGGGGATATGTCCGGGTTCAGCCCTGAACCCAGACAACCCCTTTAAGGTGGACATACACATTGGTTTAAAGTTTATCAAAATGGACAACTTCAACTAAAATGAATGTATGTTGGTTGAAATTTTACAAGGAGTGATCGTTTTAGCCAACCGATGACCACTGTCATTTTAAAATTAGACGATAGTTCTTTAGTTATTTAGTTTGCGAATTGAAGATCTTTAATCGAAAGAACATTCCCAGAAAGATCTTTTGACCATCTGCTGGTTTAATTGACCATGTATAGGCAGCATGAACAAATGTAATAATGGCCAACATGGACTAAAATGTGTATGACCATGTCTGCGAAAAGATAGGTCACCAGATGATTGTTTGTTCAACTGCTGTTCAACCATCAATCTACTTCTGTCTAATGTGTATGGCCAGCTTTAGTCCTAAGAGATCCAAGCCAGTGGGTGCTACTCATCATGTGACTTCATCCATGACATCATATTTACTTACTGTGTAAACCACCATGACACATCACTTTGCCTTAGTCCTAAGAGGTCCAAGTGAGTGGGTGCTGCTAATCATGTGACTTCATTCATGACATCATATTTACTTACTATGAGAGCAGTCCTGTGGTCAGCTGAGAGGACAACATCTTGTCGTTTACTAACTGATGTAGAAAAATGCCCCGGTAGCATGAAAACAACTGTCCAGCATAGAACTGGACAACATATTGAAAATAAAAACGAAATGCTTTTGAGCTATGGTGGCATCATCTGGTGAGCATTTACTTATAGGTATGTTTTTGTGTGTATTTATAAACCTGGAAAACATATTTAAAGAGAGATTCATGTTTCCATACATTTTAAGGGGTTGTGTGAAAGTTTAGGACTGATTCACACCGACTGTGTTCGGCCTGGAAAACACAATTTGTGTTATAATTGCTAAGTCACATTTTAGAAACAGGATTCTATCCCCTTAAAAGGGTTCTCTGCTTTGAACAATCACTACTTGTTAGAAAGGTCCCTCAACAATAGAGATAGCCTTGCGGTTCGCCCGGCGGTCGTTTTGCAGCGAACTTTGTGTGTTCGCGATTCGCCGAACATGCGAACATATGGAGATATTCGCGCCCTCCATATTCTTTTACATTGTGAAGAACTTTGTCCCATGACACATCCATCAGGTGGTACAGGACAGCCAATGGAGACATTTCAGCACATGGACACACCCCCTACCTTATAAATAAACCTGATCTGGCCGCCATTTTACATTCAGTGTTTTGCCAGTGTAGGGAGAGGTTGCTGTGTGGGGCAGGGACAGACTGTTAGAGAGACCAAACACTAGCTAATAGGGCCACTAGTAGTTTTAATGACTGGTATAGGTGTGCTATCGATAGGTGTGATACACAGAAGGGTGTAATATACTTATAATATACTTTTATAATGAGTCAAAAACACATAGATCTATATAGTGATCACCTGGAAGTCAGGGGCCTAGGGGCGAGGGGCTTACTAGGGCCATTTTTATACAGGGTAAGATTCCGGACGTGGTCGCTCTTATCAGGGCGGGTGGTCTGTGGTTAGGCTATCAGGGCCAGAATAGCACCCCCCTGTAGGGCAATATCAGGGACAGTTCTTTGCCCACCCTGTCCTTCAGTACCACATCATCATCTAGCCCAGGGATAGATGGTGTTTGCTTTCCCTCCGGGATCCATGGATGTGCACTGGAGCCCCCCGGATTGTGGTAGGACATATGGTTTCTGATTTGGTGCCGCCGAGCACTTGTTATTGCCTACCACATCTATGCTTTTTGGTTAACTTTAATAATTAAATTTATTTTCATTTTGAGGGATATCTTTTCCATTCACACGTCCGCAAAATGGGTCCGCATCCTTTCCTCAATTTTGCGGAACCGGTGCAGACCCATTAATTTTCAATGGGGCCGAAATGTGCTGTCCGCATCCGCATTTGCGGATCCGCACTTCCGCATTCGTGCTTCCGTTTCCGCCAAAAAATAGAACATGTCCTATTCTTGTCCGCAATCTCAGACAAGATTAGGTATTTTCTATTATAGTGCCGGCGATGTGCGGTCTGCAAATTGCGCAATGCACATTGCCGGTGTCCGTGTTTTGCGGATCCGTAAAACACTTACGGACGTGTTTATGGACCCTCATAGTAACATTATTAAAGGTTACGTTTTATCTTTATGTATATTCTAATGGATTGCCTTCCTTGTACAATGTTATAATATACTTTCTATGTTAGACAGTATACTATAGTGCATTTGTGTTGTGCGGCATTTGTGTGCGGTTCTGCTGAGATACCGCAGCTATATAGAGGGACACGCATTATCGGAACAAATAATTTCTACTGGTGTGATATACCAGTCGTCCCCCAAAAAAACTGATTGAAGCGGGGTGTTATATACCAATATACTTTCTTTATAGTGCATATGCGCATGCGCGTACGCAAAAATTATATTTCACATTGAAAAAAATAATGAATGGAGATCGCAAATTGGAATAATACATCTGGTATGTCACTGTCCATGTTGTGGGACTATTTGTGCACTTCTAGTAATTATTTCTTGGCTGCAAATATGAGCTGAAGGTTTTTCAAGTTCGCCTGCCATTAAAATGAATGGGACCCGCCGCGAACTTGCGGTTCGCGAGCATTTGATCGCGTTCGCGCGATCACGTTCGCGAACCATCGCGGCAGATGTTCGTCCATCACTACTCAACAATAGACAGATCAATTCAAGTCAATGGGTTTTCTGTGTAATATAGGACATGACAGTTCCTCCGGAGCGAGAGACCCTCTTTATAAAAGCGCTTCACTCTGGTCCCTCGTCCCTCTATTAATTCTGAATTCCTTAAGGTATATGAAGATGAGTTTTCTAAACTGGACAATCCATGTAAAGACCAAACCACAGGAATTTTATTTATTTTTTTCCTCACCACATTCTGCCCGCCATAAGTTATTTGTACATCTGCATAGTTTTTAAGGGGAATCAGTCAGTTCCAAAACACCCCCCAATTTAGAGTAAGCGGTGTATAGTGTAAGTGACGCCATGTCCTGGTATGTAATTTTTATCTTCCTACTCACTTGCTCACTGCATCGAGAGGACTCCTCTTTAAGTCCTCTCCATTATGTCTTTGAGCTCAGGAGTCCTCTCAATGAATTTTATTTCTGGTTTGTTGGAGCAAAGCGTGGGAACACAAGTGAGTATGAAAATAAGAATTACATATCCAGACTCGGCGTCACCTATACTATACACCGCTTACTCTAGTTTGGAGGGGGCTTCGGAGATGACAGATTCTCTTTAAGGACTGCTTTATTTTTGCAGAATTAGTAACAGATTTTTTAGACTTTTCTTGGGGTACATAAACATTAACATTTAAAGAAGTATTCCGGTTATATTGCATAATCCCCTTTTCACAGGACAGGGGATAACTATTGGATTGGTGGGGGGCGTCACCACTGGGACCTCCATGGTCCACAGAACGGGAGCCGCGTAACCCCCACCTGAAATGAAAGGGGTTGTCAGGTCAAGCATGTGCTCTGCCACTCCATTAATCTCTATAGGAAAATGTCGAAAATATCCGAGCTGTGTACTCTACCCCTAGAGAATGAATGGAGCAGCTAGGGCGGGCGCATGCTCAACCTTCCACTCCATTCATTTTGGAGGGCCCCGTTGGGTACGGAGCTCCAATTCTAATTATTTGCGTTGAGCGAATCAAAGTTAACGTAGTAGAATTTGATCCAAATTTCAGGAAAAATTCAATTCGCCATGAACCCGAAATTCTTGGCGCTTCATGGTAATGATTCCATTTTTCCTGAAATGGCAGTAAAAAAAACAAAACAAAACATACTCACTTCATCCATTTGATCGCGGAGAGGCCACCGCGGCCATCTTGATTGAAAAAAAACTGTCCAATTCTCTATACAATTGTTGCATTTTCTTCAATCAAGATGGCCTCGAAGGCCTCTCCGCGATCAAATGAATGAGGTGAGTAATTGTATTTTTTTGTTTTTAACCCCTGATTACCCCAGTGAATGTGACTCTCAGATGCTGTGATCAGCTTTGAACGTGGCATCTGTGGGGTTAAATGACGGGGGAGGGGGGGGCACAATCGCCGTTCCCCGTCATTGCTCCCGTTCCATACAATAGAAAGCGATTCGTTACAAAGTAATTTGTAATTAATTGAATTTCTTGTTGAAGTTTGAAGAATTTTTTAAAACTTTGCTCATCTCTTCTTATGGTCATTGGGGGCCCCAGTGATTGGTTTTCCCCTATCCTGTGGACTGTGGGGACGGTGATAGCTTATACGTCTTTAGTCTTTGTAATAGTACATTTCAAATTTCTTTTTCAAATATAATTAATCTTTTAAGGAACAAAAAATATTCAAAAATAGAGATGTTTTTATTTTCTAATGGCCAGTAGAATTTTTTTTATATACTAATGTATCCTATTTATCTGCTTGGTTTTACTCTGCACATTTCACCTGAATTTGTCTCATTGTAACAAGCCCCCTGTAAACCAAAACCACTGAGGTTATCTATTTCCACGGCCTGCCACATACAGGGTTTACGTGACGACCAATCAACATCTTTCTCGTATGCAAATAATGGCCTCTGACGTGTATAAGATACAGGGCTCCTTCCCAGACTCCTTGTATACGGGCATCCCCTCACCCCTACCCCGCCAGCCCAGCACTGTGCGCCATCTGACCCCTGTTTTGCACCTATGAGTATTTAGGTTACACCTCACCCAGACATAAAGTTACTGGTAGCTCTGTTATCTGTATCTGTGGTAACTGTGGCTTGAGTCTTTATTCTCTTGCAGTGGATTTCCCCTTTAAGAAGAGCTGACTAATAGCTGAAACCTCGACAGACGTGTGGGCCGCAGAGCTCCAGGGTATTGTAAACAGACTGCAAGTCAACTTCTAGTATTCCTGTAATTACAAAAACATCAAAGACGACGTAATGACTGGAAAAAAGTTATATCTATGTCATATCTATAATCTATCTATTATCTATCTATTATCTATCTATCTATTATCTATTATCTATCTATTATCTATCTATCTATTATCTATCTATTATCTATCTATCTATCTATCTATCTATCTATCTATCTATTATCTATCTATTATCTATCTATCTATCTATTATCTATCTATCTATCTATTATCTATCTATCTATCTATCTATCTATCTATCTATCTATCTATCATCTATCTATCTATCTATTTATCTCATATCTATCTATCTATCTATCTATCTATCTATCTATCTATTATCTATCTATTATCTATCTATTATCTATCTATCTATTATCTATTATCTATCTATCTATTATCTATCTATTATCTATCTATCTATCTATTATCTATCTATCTATTATCTATCTATCTATTATCTATCTATCTATTATCTATCTATCTATCTATCTATCTATCTATCTATATATCTATCTATCTATCTATCTATTATCTATCTATTATCTATCTATTATCTATCTATTATCTATCTATCTATCTATCTATCTATTATCTATCTATCTATCTATCTATCTATCTATCTATCTATCTATTATCTATCTATCTATCTATCTATTATCTATCTATCTATTATCTATCTATTATCTATCTATCTATTATCTATCTATTATCTATTATCTATTATCTATCTATCTATTATCTATCTATCTATTATCTATCTATCTATCTATTATCTATCTATCTATTATCTATTATCTATCTATTATCTATTATCTATTATCTATTATCTATCTATTATCTATCTATTATCTATCTATTATCTATCTATCTATCTATCTATCTATCTATCTATTATCTATTATTTATCTATTATCTATCTATCTATCATCTATCTATCTATCATCTATCTATTATCTATCTATCTATTATCTATCTATCATCTATCTATTATCTATCTATCTATCTATCATCTATCTATCTATCATCTATCCATCTATCCATCTATCTATCTATCTATTATCTATCTCTATCCATCTATCTATTATCTATCATCTATCTATCTATCTATTATCTATCTATCTATCTATCTATCTATTATCTATTATCTATCTATCTATTATCTATCTATCTATCTATCTATCTATCTATTATCTATCTATCTATTATCTATCTATTATCTATCTATCTATCTATTATCTATCTATTATCTATCTATTATCTATCTATCTATTATCTAGCTATTTTCTATTATCTATCTATTATCTATCTATCTATTATCTATCTATTATCTATCTATTATCTATTATCTATTATCTATCTATTATCTATTATCTATCTATCTATCTATCTATCTATCTATCATCTATCTATCTATTATCTATTATCTATCTATCTATCTATCTATCTATCTATCTATCTATCTATCTATCTATCATCTATCTATTATCTATTATCTATCTATCATCTATCTATCTATTATCTATCATCTATCTATCTATCTATTATCTATCTATTATCTATCTATCTATTATCTATCTATCTATCTATTATCTATCTATTATCTATCTATTATCTATCTATTATCTATCTATTATCTATCTATCTATCTATCTATTATCTATTATCTATCTATTATCTATCTATCTATCTATCTATTATCTATCTATTATCTATCTATTATCTATCTATTATCTATCTGTTATCTATCTATCTATCTATCTATCTATCTATCTATTATCTATTATCTATTATCTATCTATCTATCTATCTATCTATCTATCTATCTATCTATTATCTATCTATCTATCTATCTATCTATCTATTATCTATCTATCATCTATCTATCTATCTCTATCCATATATCTATTATCTATCTATCTATCTATCTATCTATCTATCTATCTATCTATCTATCTATCTATCATCATTATTGATTGAGAAAGATCCCATTCAGACCAGACCGCCATGATGATTTCTTTCAGCCATCTCTCGTCTCTCCAGAGTTTAACAAACAGACATCTTAGTTTTCTACTTTTCCATCATCCTCCTCACCTTCTCAAAACCCCATCCTGCTACATTAATACTGTGCCCCCCAATGCTATCCTGCAGAAACACATAATTCCCCTGAAAATACTGGTACCACACAGTGCACCAGTACAAAAAATACCCCCTTAGGGCTCATGCACACGGTCCGTGAGCGAGCCATATGTCCCGGAGCGGCATACATCGCGCGCACTGGAGCTCACAGCATCATAGGTTACTATGATGCTGTGCAGGACAATAGTCCCGAGGGCGGCCCGATGCGCACAGTATCATATAGTAACCTATGATGCTGTGCGCTCCCGTACGCACGATGTATGCCGCTCCGGGACATATGTCTCGGAGGGCATACGGTCGTGTGCATGAGCCCTTACCTTTGAGATCAGACCTTCATATCAAACCTCAGATTAGACCTTCATGTCAGAAACCGCGTTCCTAAATGGCTAAACTATTTAAATGTAAACGTATTTATCCTGTATTTGTCGCCTTTTTATTGTCGCTTCCCGTCCCCCAAAAAATTGAACATAAGGTGATCAAAAAGTCATACACACTACAAAATGGTATCATTAAAAACTAAGATCACCCCACAAAAAAACGAGCCTCCACACAGCTCTGTAGACATTACTATTTTTTCCAAAGTTTTCATTTTTTTTCAGCATTAACACACAAAACTATATAAATGTGGTTCTGCTGTAATTGTACTGATCGTAGAATGAAGGTGAATCGGTTAATGAGTTGTAAAAATCTCTATGCAGTGATCTCCCCCTAGTGGCAGCTGCAGAAAGACAGCGTTTTATTATGTTATACTGTGGATGTGTGAAGAGAACTCATTTTAATCTCTTATTAAAAAAAAAAAAAAAAAAAAGGCTAAACGTATAAGAACTCTCTATGAAATACAATGAAATTCTAGCTACATTCTACATTCTACATCTTGAGACCTCCACTAACCCCTGCTCCATCTATGTAATATTATCTAATAGTAGAATTACAGTACTAGCTGCTAACCCATAACTACCTTGTATAATGTATTGACCCCTCCTTCACATCAGACTTCCAGTCTACTCAACCACTCTAGACGACCAAGATGTTATGTAGAAAGTCCAAATGCTTGGAGAAGTTTTGTCAAGCCCTTGGAAATCCTTCTTTAACGGGGTATTCTCATCTCCGACAATGGGGGGCATATCGTTAGGATATTCCCCCATCATCTACACCAAGAACGGAGCAGGGAAGGTGGTGGCCAGGGGACTTCGGGTTTTCCAGGGTCCGGCCGCCAGTAAGTGCTCTCCCCATAGTAGTGAATGGGAGCGCACTGCTCTTGCATGGACACCTCTCTGATTCATTTCTATGGGGCCGACGGAAATAGCCTAGCTAGCGCTCGGCTATTTTCGGCGGCCCATAGAAATGAATGGAGGGCGATATGCCCCCATAGTCTGAGATGGGCAAACCCGCTTTTTTTTATAAAATTTTATTTTTAATTTTTAAACAGTGGTATCCAAATTATTATTTCAATTTCTTAAACCTTACCCCCCAATACTCTCCCAAACTCTCATCCCTTTGCGATGCATCTCCCCCCCCCCAAAAAAAAAAGAAAGGAAGAAAGGAAGCAGGGATAATGAAGGGAGAGCCAGAAAAAAATAAAGATTCCATTCTCCCCATATCTTTGTTTATAAAAAACATATCCATACCTTTTGATCTTATTAACGAGATTTAGCCATGTGTTTATACTTGGAATATTAGATGAAAATCCCTTTAAGGGAGAGCAAAGTATTGACGACCAATCCCCAGTATAGGTCATCAATATCTGATCATCGGAGGCCTGACTCCCAGCATCCCCACCAAGACCCTTTTTGAAGAGTCTGGTGAGCACAGCTAAGGGTCCATTCACACGTCCGTGGTGTACTGCGCATCCGCAATACACCCGGCCGGCACCCCCCATAGAACTGCCTATTCTTGTTCGCAATTGTGGACAAGAATAGGACATGTTCTATTTTTTGGGGGAGCCTCTGCCCAGAAGTTCGGGGCTGCGCTCCAGAAAAGCGGATGCGGAGAGCACATAGTGTGCTCTCCGCATCTCTTCCAGCCCCATAGAGAATGAATGGGTCCGCACCCGTTCCCGATATTGCGGAACTGATGCGGACCCATTTGGGGACGCGTGAATGGACTCTTAGTCGCATTCAAGTGAATGAGCCAGGAGTGCAATACCAAGCACTGCCACTATACAATGTACGGCGCGGTGCTTGGTATGCTGTAAGGAAGCTGCAGGGACTCACCGGAGCACCAGAACCTCTTCAAACAGCTGCCTGGGAGTCGTACCCCCATATTTTGCTCCTGGAAAACCCCTTTAAGAATCTTGCATTTGCCCCTGAAGATTGTAGTCTTGAAGGGGTTAAAGTATATGCAAATATGGATTTCTATTATATGTGCCAAATCTGCTGACCAGATCAAGTTTCAGTGATTTGCTCATCCCCCGTACTAACATAGCAACGCCTTGTGTATACAGATACACTGATACGATCGATGACATTCGCAGCATTAGAAAAGCTTAAAAATAAACTTTTTTTTTCAGATTGATGATATTCTAAGAATTTTCTACTAAAATAAGAGTTATAAAAGTTATAAAACCAAAGGGTAACAGAGTGAATAGAAATCCCCACCAGGGATTATACAAGGAACCCTTTCACTACCTTAGACCACAAGGGAGTGTTAAATTAACCCCATCTACTATCTTGGACCACCAGGGATTATACAATGAACCCATTCCCTACTATAGACTGTTAGGAAATGTTGCATCAACCCCTCCACTACCTTGGTCCACAAGGAATTATACAAGGAACCCTTTTACTACACTAGACCACAAGGGAGTGTTAAATTAACCTCTCCACTATCTTGGACCGTCAGAAAATATAGAATGAACCCTTTCCCTACTATAGAACATTAGGGAAGGTTGCATCAACCCCTCCACTACCTTGGACCACTAGGAATTATACAAGGAACCCTTTCACTACACTGCACCACAAGGGAGCATTACATTAATCTCCCTACTATCTTCGACCATCAAGAAATATAGAATGAACCCTTTCCCTATGCTAGACCATTATGGACTTTTAAATTAACCCCATCCACTTTCTTGGACCCCTAGGCATTGTACAATAAACCCATTTCCTACTCTAAACCATCAGTGGATGTTAAATCAACCCCTCCTCTACTTTGGACAACCAGGGATTATACCGTGAACTATTTTACAACTCAGGGCCACCAGGGAATGTTAAATTAAGCCCTATACTGCCTTAGACCACCAGAGATTATACAATGAACCCTTACCCTACTCTAGACCACCAGCGCTTTTAAGATGAAAACTGACTAAAAATGAGAACTCTAATTTCCTTGTTCCACCTGGAACCTGCGGTCTGAGGGAACCAAAGATCTGACACAAGAGGACACCAGTATTATAGATGTCAAATCTTAGGTGGTGGGCCCCATAACAGATTTGTAGTTCAAGCTACACCTCAATGCTGAGGGTTTTAACATGATGCTCCCTGCTGAGAGAGTCAGTGCCTACTGCAGCATTTCCTAAGAAAACAAACAACTTTTTAAGAATGATGACTTTCTAAGAATGCAAACCTCCTCTCATTCAGTGGTAAACATAAGATTTATACAGCTACACTTCCTGCTTAATGCCCAATGCAAGCAGAAATTTACATGATGGTTTCAGAAGGCAGATAAAATGCTTAGGTAAGCGAGATGAGATTTCTCCTCACCAAAGCTGCAGTGAAGGGGCAAGACTTTCCTAAGGTGGCTACTAGAACCCTCAGCAATCTGCTGTTTTCCCCATTACTCATGCAGCGGTTATCCCCTCCAGCTAGTAGACAGGGGTCCTAGGCAGGACATTTCCCTCTATGATTCCTATATGGTCCAAAAAGGGCTCATGGATAGTGGTTGTCCCAAAGGTACAACCTTCTTAAGATCAGAAGAAGATCAATCCTTAAAGGGGTCTTCACATCTCAGCCATTCATGGTTGAGATTGGAGCACCCATCTTATATAGCAGCCAGGCTGGCTCATTGTCGCCCCCTACTGAGTAAAGGATTTTTGGGGCACTGCCAACAGGAGATTGGAAAGAGAAGTGGTTGTTTCTGGCTCACAATATATTGTCACTTTCAAGCACAGTTTAAAGGGGTTGGCCACTTTCTGGTTACTGTTGACCAATGTATATGTAAGATGATTATATGGCATTTAATAATATAACCTTTGTTGAAATTCTGTATATTTCATAAAGTATGCTCCCTTGTTTGCCAAGTTTTTTGTGCTGTCCACACAGAGGTCTTGTCCATTAAATGGTTGCTGATGGAGGGTCATGTGATCAGACATGTCACCTCTATGTGATGTCTCCTCAATGTGAAGCGGCACATCCCAAGCCTAGGGAGGCAAACAGTATCTACACAAACCATATGAAGGTGTCTGCGCAACATTTGGCTACGAGCAAGATGTCCAGTTATAGGTGTTCAATTGACCTCACGCCAGTTCCCTCAAAGGCTATCCTAGTGCACAGCAATACAGCAATGGAGGTCTATTATCTTTAGCAATAAGTCCCACATTTTTTTAATGCAATGATAGCTGGAGATTGGTATGGAGACCACGTGGACAACACAATGAAGAGGCCTTCACAAGTGAACATCACACCGGTCTTACTCCTAGGATTGGACCCATCTAGTCTTCATTTTAGGTACATTAACAACTCAGCATTGCATTGATTTGGTCATGGAACCAGTAATTTGGCCATTTCTCCAGTGTCCCAGGAGCCGTTTTTCAACAGGATAAAGCCAGGACACATGATGCTCTTACTACTATGAGTAGCCTACATGGCCTAAACGTGCTACCATGACCTGCAGTGTCTTTGGACTTGTCTCCCATAGAGCACCTCTGGGAAGTTATTGGTCAGTAATTGCAAAAGGAGCTGCCTGAAGTAGATCTTGATGATTTGCATGCCCAAGTGCATTCAGCATGGCAGAACATTCCTCAGACGACCATTAATAACCTCACTGACAAGGCATATAAGTACATATTTATGCATGTGGCACTCATACTGGATACTGAATGAATCGCGATGTTTTGAATATTTTGTTTCCATTTTTTATCATTTTTTACCATTTTAAAAGTTGAGGAGTCTATGCGTCTATCTATCTATCTATCTATCTATCTATCTATCTATCTATCTATCTATCTATCTCATATCTATCTAGCTTATTCATTGGTAATAGGTACAACTTTCTATTTCTGACTTAAATATAACGTTTCTATATGTAGATAATTTATATAAATATTACCTATAGTCCCAAGGTGACAAGGAGTGGGTGTGAATGTTCTCCATCTGCACCAAACTGTCCAGGTAGCTGTTGTCAATGATTTTGATCCACTGTCATAGCAGTCAGTAAGCCATGGTTCCTCTTACCAGGACATCTCTGTCTGGCCTCTACGAGGAGCTCTTCACCTGTGGACTTCACCTAAGGATGGATGTTGGGAAAACATTCTTCTGGTAGAAAGTCTGATGAACTGAGAGAGACCAGGACAGCAACCTGAGGAACAGATCAACTAGTGAGAATTATTAAAAATCCAAAGTGTCTGATGTAAGTTATAAAAGTTGATTCTTGTTCACTAGACATATACTGTATTTCAATGTAGAAGGTGGCCTCTTTAAAAGCTGTGTACACATACATGTACATTTTGAGTGAAAATAATTTTTTGCAATTGTTCAAGATTTTCTATTAAAAATGTTGAACCCCTTTCTTTGTGCAGCCTTGAGTTTCTCTAGTAGCATGCTCTGAATATTCACTCTGTTCCATCAGGCAGCTCAGCTGATGGCCCCTTATCGCTGATCTCTGACCTCCTAAACACTAATTATAGCTCATTTTTTATCTTACTGATAAGGCTACATGCACACGAACGTATTTTGTTTCCGTGTCCGTTCCGTTTTTTTTGCGGATAGGATGCGGACCCATTCATTTCAATAGATCTGCAAAAAATGCAGACAGCACACCGCGTGCTGTCTGCATCAGTATGTCCGTTCCGTAGCCCCGCAGAAAAAATAGAACATGTCCTATTCTTGTCCGTTTTAGGCATTGTTACATTGGATCCGCAAAAAAAACTGATGGCATACGGATGTCATCCATTTTTTTTTGCGGATCCGCAATTTGCGTACCGCAAAACACATACGGTCGTGTTCATGTAGCCTAAACATGTGGATTAGGCCTCTTGCACACGACCGTATGGCTTTTTCTGTATTTTGTGGTCCGTTTTTCACGGATCCGTTGTTCAGTTTTTTGTTTCCATTGTGTTTCCGTTCCGTAGTTCCGCAAAAAATCTCCGTATGGTTTCCGTATGCGATCCGTTGTTTGCGGATCGCAAACAGAAACATAAAATTTTTAATCATTAATGTAATGTACAGTAATGTGTTTTAACAGTATGCACATGGGCAAAGTGGGCATGGATCCTCAAAAAACGGATGACATAGGGATGTGTTCCGTATGCATTCCGTATTTTTTGCGGACCCATTAACTTGAATGGAGCCACGGATCATTATTTGTGGGCAATAATAGGACAAGTTCTATCTCTCAGTGGAATGGAAATACGGAAACGGAATGCATACGAAGTACATTCCGTTTTTTTGCGGAACCATTGAAATGAATGATTCCACATAAGGACCGCAAACGGAATCTGCAAAAATGGAACGGAAATGGAAAAAAAACGTTCGTGTGCAAGAGGCCTTAAATAAATGTTTATGATCTTTTAATAATATAGAGATAAGGTATATAAGATGACCACCGGCTGTCCCTAGCGAGGATCGGGGGAGCTGGATGGTGTGTGTGGCAGCTTCGGTATTCCTGAATGATGCAAGGCTGCAGCACGTAAGTTCCTATGGAGCCCCTGCCTGAGCTCCATAGAAACATAGTGTAATTCTCATAGGCTCCAATGCTAATACATTATGGTCTATGAGAGAAGCAATCTAATAATTTCTTGTTCAAGTTCCTTAGGGGAACTATTAAAAAGTGTAAAAAAAAAAGTTTTTAAAAATACAAAAAAAATTAATAATTCAAATCACCCCCTTTCCCAAAAATAAAAATAAATAATTAAAAAAATTATACATCAAGGGCATCACCCATACTATTAAAATATTACAATATTTATCCCATAGGGCAAACAGAGAAATGGAAAAAAAAGTCAAAATGGCCGATTCACAATTTTTTTTATAAAAAGTGATCAGAAAGTTATTCGCACTCCAAAATGGTATCTATGAAAAGTACAGATCACCACACAAACAATGAGCCCTCATACAACTCCATACACTTAAAAATAAAAACTTGGGGGAGAGCCGTAAGAATATGGCGATGCAAATAAAAAAATCATTTTTTCCCCCAATGTTTTTATTTTAATTTTCAATATTAAAATTTTAAAAAAACTATACATATGTGGTATTGTTGTAATCGCACTGACCGGGAGAATGAAAGTAACAGGTCAGTTTTATCTCATAGGAAATGCTGTAAAAACAACTGTGTTGGAATTGTGTTTTTTTTTTAATATTTCTATCCCATTTGGAATTTGTTTCCTGGTTACTACTACATTGTATGCAACCGTAAATGGTGCCATTAGAAATTACAACTGGTCCCATAAAAACCAAGCCCCAATACGGCTATGTGAATTGAAAAATAAAAAAGTTATGACTTTGCGAAGGCTGTGACTAAAAAATACCCGGTCTCGAAGGGGTAAACTTTAGAAAAGCATATAAAACTGAGTAACAGAATGACTTGTTAAGATGTGTAAAGATTATAAATTTCCTTCACCCTCACTTGACAAAGTTATGTAAGTTTACTCACACATGTTCCTAAGATACATGGAAGGAGACCAGGCTGGAAAATGCTGGTGATTATTTCCAAAGATCTGGAGATTGTAAAATGTTATCCCAAATTCTGGTCTTAATAGGACAGGAGTAGTCTCTCAAGGAAAAAAAATAGTTTCAATCCACCTTAAAAGAAAGTATTTCAAAATTTCCATAAGTTTCTCCTTTTTGTTTAGCCAGTAGTGTGACCGCCACCCTGGACTGTCCAACTGACTTCCCTGCGCTCTCATATGAGTGCATTATAAGATAACAGGTACTGTTCTGATCCCTGGTACTTCCTCAATGCCAGGCCATAATTTATCTCCTGTTATCTTGAGCTTGGAGGTCTCGAAGAATTTACCTAAATTCCAACTGTCAGTGTTTTTTCAGTGCACTGCTCTCATAATTGAAGAGTTTACGACTCTGGGTGTACAGTATAGAAAGAGAACCAAAATTAAACTGGGGATGGCCCCTAATCTACTCTTGACTAGAATCACAATATAACCCTTTCAATGCATTATACATAGTCCCTGGTGGCCCAGTGAAATAAATTGTGCCCAGGCTTTAGTACTTTAATATGTTTTATGCCGTCTTCAGATAATCTAGTGGCGTTTTCTTTTTTTTTTAATGACAAATTGCTGCAGCTGCACCCATTTTGGCAGCGCATGGTCCCTGGTGGCCCAGGGGTGTAGTCAACACCAAAGGTGAACTGTACTTATTTCTTGATCTATGGTACAATAAAGTGGTAGAGTATCTGTTGACACACAAGTGAGTATAATTTAGTGCATAACATACAGTCATGTGAAAAAATTAGGACACCCTTTGAAAGCATGTGGTTTTTTGTAACATTTTTAATAAATGGTTATTTCATCTCCGTTTCAACAATACAGAGAGATTAAAGTAATCCAACTAAACAAAGAAAACTGAAGAAAAGTCTTTTCAAGATCTTCTGTAAATGTCATTCTACAAAAATGCCTATTCTAACTGAGGAAAAAGATAGGACACCCTTGCCCCTAATAGCGAGTGTTACCTCCTTTGGCTGAAATAACTGCAGTGAGACGGTTCTTGTAGCCATCTACCAGTCTTCGACATCGGTCTGAGGAAATTTTACCCCACTCCTCAATGCAGAACTTTTTCAGCTGTGAGATGTTTGAGGGGTTTCTTGCACGTACAGCCCTTTTCAAGTCACCCCACAGCATCTCAATGGGATTCAAATCTGGACTTTGACTTGGCCATTCCAGGACTCTCCATTTCTTCTTTTTCAGCCAATCTTTGGTTGATTTACTAGTATGTTTTGGGTCATTGTCATGTTGCATGGTCCAGTTCCGCTTCAGCTTTAATTTTCTAACTGATGGTCTCACATGTTCTTCAAGCACCTTCTGATACACAGTAGAATTCATCGTGGATTCTATGATGGTGAGCTGACCAGGTCCTGCTGCAGCCCCAAACCATGACACTTCCACCTCCATGCTTCACAGTTGGTATGAGGTTCTTTTCTTGGAATGCTGTGTTTGGTTTACGCCAAACATGTCCTCTGCTGTTGTGTCCAAATAATTCAATTTTGGACTCATCTGTCCAAAGAACATTATTCCAGAAGTCCTGGTCTTTGTCAACTTTATCGCTGGCAAATGTCAGTCTGGCCTCGATGTTTCTCTTGGAAAGCAAAGGTTTCCTCCTTGCACACCTCCCATGCAAGTTAAACTTGTACAGTCTCTTTCTGATTGTAGAGGCATGTACTTCTACATCAACAGTAGCCAGAGCCTGCTGTAGTTCTCGAGATGACACTTTAGGGTTTTTGGATACCTCTTTTAGCATCTTGCGGTCTGCTCTTGGGGTGAACTTGCTGGGGCGACCAGTCCTGGGCATGTTGGCAGTTGTTTTGAAAGCCCTCCACTTGTAGACTATCTTCCGGACAGTGGAATGGCTGATTTCAAAATCTTTTGAGATCTTTTTAAATCCCTTCCCAGACTCATAGGCTGCTACAATCTTTTTTCTGAAGTCCTCTGACAGCTCTTTTGCTCTCACCATGGTGCTCACTCTCACTTCAACAGTCAGGAGCACACCAAACTAAATGTCTGAGGTTTAAATAGGGCAAGCCTCATTCAACATGCAGAGTAACGATCTACTAATTATGTGCACCTGGTGTGATATACCTGTGTGAGATCTGAGCCAATTTAAGAGGGAATACATGTGAGGGTGTCCTATCTTTTTCCTCAGTTAGAATAGGCATTTTTGTAGAATGACATTTACAGAAGATCTTGAAAAGACTTTTCTTCAGTTTTCTTTGTTTAGTTGGATTACTTTAATCTCTCTGTATTGTTGAAACGGAGATGAAATAACCATTTATTAAAAATGTTACAAAAAACCACATGCTTTCAAAGGGTGTCCTAATTTTTTCACATGACTGTACAGCGTCCACATATTGGTATATCTCTATACTCCCTGTTATGGCAGTGGGTGTGGAACCGCTGTGTCAACAGATTTGGATTTGGATTAATTCTAAGGGTGTTATTCTGGTGGTTTTCACCCTTTATCCCCTGTACAGGGATCTGGACTTCACTGCAGGCGCACCATCAGCATACCTCCCAACTTTTTGGATGGGTCAAGAAGGACCCTTACGGTTCATTGTGTGAATGATCCATTTTTCTGGAATATCTATATACTTCAATAGTTTTATGTTATGAAATAGCGCAAAAGAATCTGAATATAGAAAATTCTAAAATCCCAACTGCATTAAATAAAGAAATAATATACAAGATGGGCTCTAATATACAGGGAGGAATCAGACAAACACTTTCTGGGTAAAAATTCTGTATGTAATAAGGCAAATTTATACCACAGATCAAAAAGAGGGACAATTAAGGGGCAAAGAGGGACAGAGGGACTTGGTTCGAAAAGAGGGACTGTCCCTGCAAAAGAGGGACACTTGGGAGGTCTGCATCAGGCTGCTACCTCTTGTACTAGTCTCTGTTGACAGCTGATCCAC